>NC_060909.1:14658791-14818597 GCF_014805685.1 Silurus meridionalis
TGTGTTGTAGATAAGGCTCTTTCCCATTGTGGTAAGTACTTGTTTGTGTCTGGACAACATAAATATTATTCTAGGAATTGTTAGTCCTCATAAGCTTTACTATTTAAATATGCCTTTTTGTCTCTTGTTGTTTGATATTAAATTTATGTGGATACTTTGTGTCAGTTAGCTTTTTGAGCATCTCTGTATACTTTTTCAGCAATGTACTTCAATACCATAGAATCGTTCCAATGTTATATTACTCAGTCAATCCAAATGATCTTGATTTATGTGTGATCTTGTTCAGTGCGCCATGTGCGTGTGGAGGTTCCTGACACAATTTGCGGTTGTTCACCAGAGTCATTGAGGGTCAGCCCAGGGAAGACTGTTGCTGTGATCACAATGAATGGTAAGTGTGTGAAGATAAAAATCTATACATGCTCTACCTCCATAAGTTTGGCACAGGTCTGTATGTAAGATCTACACATGACTTTTGAGTAATGTTTAACAAGTATACAAAGTCATGTAAAAAAGGTTGAAATAATTCAAAACCTGATTAATCACTTAAAGTTTACATTAAAGTGGAAATGTTTTTGATTTTTTCAGGACGATATGATCTAAGCATGCCTGAGTTGAGTTGTGAGGCATGCCAAGCCACCTGGGCTGCTGGAGTGGTCGAGCTAAATCGAAGGGCCTACTGGCCTGCGACCCTGGCAAGATCTCCACAGACAGTTTTCAGAAAAGCTTTTTTGAGTGGGAGGCTGTCCGTTTTGAGGTGGACAAAATCTGCAAGGAAGAGCCTTTCATCTGTCCTGCATGCACCCCAGATATTCTGGCAGTTTCAGTAGATGGAAACCGCAAGCTTTACCGTTTCAAGAATGCAGCTAGGTATACCAGAATTGTGTATAATGTCACACTGTTGAAACAATATTAATAAGAAGAAATATCCATTTAATGTGTATAGTAAAGTTAAATTAAATTAGAATGTATCATTCAATTTTGTGTATTCTGTATGTTTTTTTTGTTGTTTTCTTTTTGTTTTTCTTTTTTATAGATCTGAAGAACAGGCCATCTTTGAAGACGTCTTTATAGCTAAGGATGAAGATGTGACAAGATTTGTGGACTACATTCACAAGGCATCCAAACATGTACTGTAAAATCGCAGATGATTAGACTTTATACAGGAGTACAATTGCCTCCATCTACAGATTTTGTTTACAAGAGTCTTATTTTCATCAACTATTTTCTATATTATAGGTCAGTGGAAGAGGTGTTTGTGGAGGGGAGTGGTCAGCAGCCAGAGAGACCTCCCAAAGATCTGCAAGCAATCTGCAAGGTCGATGAGGAGGGACTGGAGCTTGCGGTGTGTCGGCATGGAGTGCTACTCTGTGCGTTAAATATGTACAGGGGGGAAATTTTTGCTTATCCCCTGTACCTGCAAAAACGGCTGGCTAGTAGGCAAATCACTTTTTTTTGTATGGATGTGACCTGCAAATATTGGCCTTACCTCCAAAGAATTGCAAAAAGCTGCCCAGAGCTCCAGCACCTTCTTAATATGAAGCCCTTTCTTTTAGTATTCCATGCCAAAGCCCATGATTTTAAGTGCGAAGTAGGTGAACTTTGCTATGAGATTAATAAAATCTGCAAATGAATGTCAAAACTTTCTCAGCATTATATTATTATTTTTTATTCCTAATCAGGTAAAATGGAGTGGAGCATATCAGGATGGGGCTGGTTTAACACTAGGAGAGGAGGTGGAACAGTGCAATGCTTTCCTCTCCAGGATTGCAGTGACCACAAAACACATGTCTAAAGCAGGTAAAATGACCTTCTACTGCACTTGTTACATCATTACAGGGGGAATATGGTAACATGATATTTTCTTTGTTTGCAGGACGCACAGACATGCTGACTCTCATGGCCATGCGCTGGAATCAACAAAAGTTCAACAATTTGGCCACCGCACTGAGCCGCCGATATCAGAAGGTAAGATAGAATTAGTAGAATTAGTTCTAGATGCTCAGTAATAAATGTCATTAATTTTTGAAGCTGTACAGGGTTATTCAAAACGAATGAACCGATATCATGACTCATTGCTTCAGTTCTCAAGCATCGTCATGGAATGAGTCCATGACCGTGAGTTATCTAAGTTGATTGTGAATTTAATACTTGTGACTTGGCTGGAGTTTTCCTTTCTTTTCTTTAATAAAATATTGCGTAATGAAATCGGTTTATTCTTTTTAAATAACACTGTATATTGAAGATTTGTTTGTTTCTATACTATCTGTGATTTCTTGTCATTTCAGACCATGAAAGCTCTGCAAAGCCAGTTGCAAAACCTAGAGTCCATGAAAGTTGAACTGACAGTGACAGAGAGCCAATTGGAAGACTGGGTCAATGATGTAAAGGAGTGGGCAGACGGTGAGGAAATGTCTAGTGTGTGTGTATACTGTATATATATATATATATATATATATATATATATATATATATATATATATATATATATATATATATATATATATATATATATATATATATATATATATATGTTACTAGTAATACATTTAGTTGTAATTAATTGTAATTGTTACTCTTGTTGTAATTTCTTCTCAGCAACAACAACAACCACCACAAATGATGTTGATGCTTTGGCCAGCAGAATTGAGGTGCTGGTGGCGAGTATCAAGAGGCGTTCCCAGCGTCTCTATAAAGATACAAATGGCAACAAAGGTCGTGCCAGGATCCGCCGCAAGATCAGGGAAGAGAAGGGGATCCTGACATCAGTTGTGGAGAAATACAACATAATGGTTCCAAAAACAGAAACTCTGTGCTTGGAAACCATTTTGTCTGGTGAGACAGCTTGGCCATGGCAGCTACCACACAGTGGTATGTACACTAGTCTTCTGACAATTCTTTTATATAATGACACATCAGCCACAATGCCACAAATGTCAATCTGCAACCCCATATGACGTAATTTTTTCTTATGCATTCCAGACACTGTTGATTTAAGGACAAAAAGAAAGGCATTCGACATCATTATGTCACTAAGGCGACTTCAGGAGGAGCAGAAAATTGTTGTTGCAGAGATGAATCAACATTGGAAATATCTTTCAACTCGTGCTGAGACCCTCCGAGAACTGTCCTGCTTGTTTGCCAGCGAGAGTCTGAAAAGTAAGAATTTGTAACATATGGCACAAACATAAGCATAAACAAAGAGCTGCCCCATTTTTTTCTGGAAAATGAACTCAAAACACAGTTCCAGTTCCATAGCTGAGAAAGAATGTTATAAGTTAAGTTATTTCAGCCATCACAACTGTCAGAGTATCTTCATTTTACTATTAGTAAGAGTCTTTTTGACTAGTGCATATTCCTATAACTACATAGGACATGTCCTGTCTAATCATTAAAGTAAACACACATACACAACAATGATGATTGTTTATAAGGTTTCTAATGGAGGCTTAATGTTATTTTGTTCTTCTTTTTAAGTTTCGCAATGTGGCCTAAGTGAAGAAGGTTTGAAAGGTCTGCAGAGCATCATCCACAGAAAGCAATGTAAAATCAGAGATATGAGGGTACAAGCAAGAAACTGTTACCTGCATGTTTTGTCTGGAGCAGAGAACATCAACCTTTTAAACAAATCGTCAGCTGATGACTATGACAGTGAAAGTGACTTTGAAAATTCTGATGATGAACTGTAATGTAAAAACTTTTTTTTTCTTGACAGTGAACCAGTGACCTTAACCCTGAATCTAAAGTGTGTAATAAAATCTGCTTTTTTGTAATTTTATAAATATAACCAAAGTGTAGTCTCTTTTTTCACATACATAGAAATACAACCAGTCAGTGATGGAAATGAAGTGTGTTATTTTAAGGCTAAGTACTGTACTGTACTAAAGTATAGATTTCAGGTACTTGTACTGTAGATGATTTGTTACTTCTCATGGCTCTTTGTAGTTGTAAAGTATTAGGCTGCAAAATATTTTTTACTGAGCTTATAAAATACAACATTTTGGTATGAATAAAACTACTCAGTAGTTTACACATATAGAATAAATACAGCCAGCCAAAATAATTAGTTATTATGCAAAGAAAAAAAATATTTGCCAACAAAGATTTATAACTTGTTAGATTTGTAACTTAAAAAAATAATAATAATTAGATATAGTTGTCTATACAAAATAGTTAAAAATGACCACCAACTACAACACTAAATAATCATAAGTTTAATGAGAAATTTGATTCATATTGGAAATATGAAGAGTTCAGGTGCAAAAGCCTCTAATCCATTTAGAATTTTTTTAAATAAAATGAGCATTTTTCTTAGGTGCCAATGTTTATGTTCAATTTATTCACTTGAATGGCAGTAAAAATAACCTAGGAGCCTGAGAAAATGCCCATTTCAGAAGAAAAATTTAAACACCACTTACAGGCTTTTGCATCTAAAAACTTCAAATGAAATTTTAGGTCTTCATCCCTGGGCTGGGGAAAAACAACTGGCCACATGCCTGTGTTCTAGATTAGGGCACTGTATAACAGTTGAAACCTGTTTATATACATGGAATAAGCAGATTATAATAAGGACATAGACAAGCAAGACAAAGAAATCTATTATGATAAGGAGGAATCCTTATTTCCCAACACTAAATGCAAATTCATTTATTGCTGTTTTGCTATTCAGGTGTTCCAATTATGCAGACTGCTTTTACAAACATTTGTGAAAGAATGGGTTGCTCTCAGGAGCTCAGTGAATTCCAGCATGGTACCGTGACAGGATGCCACCTGTGCAATAAGTTCAGTCGTGAAATTTCCTCACTACTAAATATTCCACAGTAAACTGTTAAAGGTGTTATAACAAAGTGGAAGCGATTGGGAACGATAGCAACTCAGCCACGAAGTGATAGAACATGTAAAACCACAGAGCGGGTCAGAGGATGCTGAGACACATAGTGCACAGAAGTCATCAACTTTCTGCAGGGTCAGTAGCTAAAGTCCTCCAAACTTCATGTGCCCTTCAGATTAGCTCAAGAACAGTTCACAGTGAGCTTCATGGTCGAGCAGCTGCATCCAAGCCTTACATCAGCAAGTGCAATGCAAAGCATGGGATGCAGTGGTGTAAAGCATGCCACCACTGGACTCTAGAGCAGTGAAGACTTGTTCTCTGGAGTGACTAATTATGCTTCACTGTTTGGGGGTTGCCAGGGGAATGGTACTTGTCTGATTGCATTGTGCCAAGTGTAAAGTTTTGTGGAGGGGGATTAATATTTGGGGTTGTTTTTAAGTATTTTGGCTCGGCCCCTTAGCTCCAGTGAAAGAAACACTTAATGCTTCAGGACATTTTGGACAGTTTAATGCTACCTACTTTGTCAGAACAGATTGGGGACGGCCCGTTCCTGTTCCAACATGACTGAGCACAAGTGCAGAAAGCAAGATCCATAAAGACATGGATGAGTGAGTTTAGTGTGGAAGAACTCGACTGTCCTGCACAAGAGTCCTGACTTCAACTCGATAGAACACATTTGAGATGAATTAGATCAGAGACTGTAATCCAGGCCTTCTTGTCCAACATCAGTGTCTGACCTTACCAATGCGCTTCTGGAGAAATGGTCAAAAATTCTCACGAACACACTCTTAAACCTTGTGAAAAGCCTTCCCAAAAGAGTTGAAGCTGTTGTAGCTGCAAAGTTTGGGCCAACATCAAATTAAATCCTATAGATTAAGAATCAGATGTTACTCAAGTTCATTTGCATGTGAAGGCAGACGAGTGAATGCTTTTGAATATAGCTGATATAAACAGTTTGTAAAAATAAACAAAGTGTTTTAAAAAGTGTTCTAAGTAAAATGCCACATTTTAACCTGGATCTCAAATATATCAAAAGTTTGCACAATGAACATATTTAGATATTCATTTGTTCACTGAACTTAGTGTTTACTTCATTTAATTACTAGATTTTACAACTACATTACCCATAAGCCTTTGTCACTCTATCAATGAGACGGGAAAACATGGTGCTGTATTTTGTAGTTCATTGAAGTGTATACTTGTGCTGTAGTGTTACGGTTAGGATCTCGGTAAATCGTGAATTTCTTGTACCATAGCAATACCTCATTGTTTAGTGACAGTATTAGTGAACTCATAATGAGAGTAAAACAGTTTGCAACATGAAGCACCTTTTATTTTTGCCTAAATGTTAATCCAGCCACACCCCGTCAAAATAAACGTCCCACTTAATTGTCCAAATATAGTAATTACAGGATCTACCAGCTTCAGGTGGGTTATAACAGGTCAGAAATATATGTATTTCTTCTCATTAAAAATACAATTTAACAGTTATATATTTCTATCTGGAGCTAACCTTATGTAGATTAGATTATTGATTAGTGAATCTTTTTTTCTAAAACAATGGCCTACTGATTTCCATGGTATGAACAGCTGTATACGGTGACAGCTGTATATAGTATGAGGAATATATATATATATATATATATATATGTGTGTGTGTGTATATATATATATGTGTGTGTGTGTATATATATATATATATATATATATATATATATATATATATATATATATATATATATATATAAATAAATTTTTTATTGTATTGTTTTATTGTATTGTATTTTTATTGTTTTATTGTTATATATATATATGTATATATATATATATATATATATATATATATATATATATATATATATATATATATATATATATAATTTTTATTACAACAAATGTCTTAAAGTATCCTCTCTCAACTAGATACTTAAATACATTCATAATAAAATTGTATGCAAATAAGGCAATCAGTTTTGGTAAAATATGTAAATTTTAATAACCATTCTTATTAATAAACATATTCTATTTTAGGCTAAATGAAAAGAAATATGTAAATGGGAAATATGTAACACTAAATATATTTTTATATTTATATTTTGGTATTTATTCATGCATGGCATAAGAGACAGTTCATGTAAACTTACCCATAATAAAACTGCTCTGCAAAAATCATTAAAAACATGTTGGGAAAACCATTATAACAGCATGTTTGTAGCATGTCCTCTCCATGTTACACCACCTGGCTGTTAAGCAGTTCAGAAAACATGCAAAAGGTGTATAAAATGACAACAAAAAAAATACTAAAAGACTGTATGCACTGTACAAAAACTTTAATGAATTACAGCAATAACAAACAACAACAAGAACAACAATGACAAAACCCTCAAAATTTAATTCTGAAAGCTGGTTGGTATTTGGAGACTCGGGCAAAAAATGCTGGAACTCGCTGGCAGGCTCCCAGGTGTCATCCCAAGTTTTGCCACTGCAAAATATCATAAGTGCACATGATATTGGAACACAGAACAAAAATAATGATTATCAATCTCGAGTTCAATTATATTTTTTTATATTTGTTAAAGTAACACTCTTGGATTAGCTGAAAAGGGCTATGACTTGCAGAATACTGAATAAATGTAGAAATGTAGATTTCAGCATGTTTTCATGTTGCATTCCATGCAGATCTATAAGTTGTACAGACACAGGGATAAGGATAGTGACTGCATCTTGCTCCCATTTCTAATCATCATTGGTCTCATCATTGGTCTCCTGTTCTTCATATTTAATAATTGTGTATAATCCATTGTGTCCACTTCAATCAAAACATTTTGGGCTCTTGCTAATAACTACATATATTAATCCACACCAGGAGGTAGATCATTCTCCCATTTGTATCCAAAATAGTTGAATAATATTTTAAGAATTTTCAGTCTCAGTCTTCGAGTTTTAGTACAGTCTACTGACCATCGCCCATGTCCTATCAAAAACTTGCATCAGTTTTCTATCTATGTCAGAGGATAATTAGAAGTCAAGTCAAGATGCTTTTATTGAAGCTTTTATTCCTGCCATGATCAACTACACGACCAGGGAGCTTTCTCTTGCCACAGACATAAATAATAGGAACTTCCATGCTGCTTGCAAGACACCATTTTAACTTTGCCAACATCATATTGGTCATGAAATAGACTTAGCATTGCAATGGAGTTACATTTTTAATGAAACAGGACTTACCACACAGTGCAAGGCAACCAGTGGACTTTCAATTCTGCTTTTCCCTACACACACACATACACACACACACACACACACACACACACACAGTAATAATTATTGAAGCTGTTTAAGCAGTCACTGGATAGAGCACTGGACATATTGGACATATAACATTGTTTTATTATCTTTAAACGCCAGAATCAGTCACTAAGACAAACAAGAAGCCTAATAAAAGACATTTTACCTCATTTGTTCTTTTTCCGGTTATTTTATCAAATAGGAAGATCTTCTGCCTACTACATTTTTCGGCAACCTTAATGATCAAAACACAAGGAACGTTTATTAAGCAATGAATGTCAAGTTTGCAGTTGAATTCAAGTTAATAGTTATCATTTCACTTGTGAGGGGATCTGTGGTCTTGTCCATTTGTGTCCAGATGACTATGCCCTTGCTTTTTGTCAATCGAGCAAAACGTACTGGGCCGGGTTTTTCAAAGCCCTCTTAGCTTAAGTCAGTGATTGACAATAACCACAGCCCTTGGACATTAGACACGTAAACACAGCTGAATAACTAAAAAGAACAAAATACTTTTTATTGGCTACCAATAACCTGATGACCCGAATAAATTTCATTGGCATGAAGTCAGCTTTGTCTGAGAGCAAATTTATTGATAGTGTGGATTAAAGTACACCACTGCCAAAAAACGCACCTTTTCTTCCCTTCTTCACATATGGCCCCTCCTGACTCAATGACTGGGAGGTGGAAAATGGAGCAGTTGGAGAACAAGACTGTGGAATGGAGAGATCTGTGGTGATAAACGATGGAGGAGAGACAGTGGTGGCAGAAGGTGGCAGTGAACCGATTAAGGTTTTTGTCCTTTTCCTTCTCTGTTGCAAAGACCTAGAACATGGAAGTGAAGGTGGAGGAGAAAAAGAGTGTGAAGTTAGAACAACTGAGGAAGTAGTAGAGGAGCTAGGAGAGAGTGAATTTGGAGAACATGGGGAAGAGTGAGAAACAAGGTTAAGTGTATATAGAGTCTCGGTCTTCTTTGTAAGGCTTTCCGGCTGCGCCACGGTGAGGCTCTCCGGCGGCTCCACGGTGAGGCTCTCCGACTGCTCCACGGTGAGGCTCTCCGACTGCTCCACGGTGAGGCTCCCCGGCTGCTCCACCGTAAGGCTCTCCAACTGCTCCACCTTGATGCTCTCCGACTGCTCCACCGTGAGGCTCTCCGACTGCTTCACCGTGAGGCTCTCCGATTGCTCCACAGTGAGGCTCTCCGACTGCTCCACCGTGAGGCTCTCCGACTCCAAAATGGAACTGTTGCACTGCTCCTGACTGGGGCTTTTGTGCTGCTTTGTTATCGGGATGTCATTGTCCAGCTGCTGTGCTGTAGAGGTTGCTTTAATACAAGTTTACATTAATTTTATATCTGTACATATTAACAAACAAAAAAACATGCATTTTAAATACTAATTATTATTTCTGAACAAAAATCTTGCTCCTACCCTTAGTCAAGATAAATTCATATGCTGTCCTCATCTTATTTAAAAAAATTTTTGTGACAGGAGTGGGGAGCAGATGGGTGATTATGTCTGCAACCCATCTATTTGAATTCGTTTTATCTTGTTTGCCAATAAATAAAATAGGCTTGTAACCCACTGCCTCAAGTTTCCGCACCTGAAATGAACAAAAGCAGTTAAGCATTACACATACACATTAGTTAAACCCACTGCATTATCAAGTGCATTCATTCTGTATAAAGCAATTGCAAAGTGCAATGCAAAAAATAGGGGCCTTAATCAGTTTCAAAAAGTTTATTATTCGAGAAAAGAGAACATTTGACTTTTTTTAAAAGTCCAAATTTTTACCATTGCCAACATGACTGATTCATTATTTGACAGAGAACACAACTTATTGTTTTTCTTTAACACAACTGAAACATAAAGGTAAGTTTTATTTCATACAAAGAAGACTAAGTTAAATGGGTTTATGAAGGCCACATCATACTGGTACTAGACTATAATAATCACTATATGACAAACATAGGCACTTTAAATAACAAGTGAAAAACTAGCATTTTTACTCACCGCAATACGGGCAGAATCAATTATATGCCCAGCATTTCTGCTTTTCCCAGCATTTCCTGTCTGAGGGTTTGAAAGCAGTGAGTGAAGGATATTCACCAGAACTACAAACACACACTACAGTAATCACATTAAGGTACGTAATTTCTCTATTATGGCGAACATCCAGTTCACTCAGTGTGTGAAGTGTGACATGTTTAGTCAGTCTTTCTCCGTTGTTAGCGATAATTTTATCTGTGAGAAGTGTAAGATAGTTTGCTCTTTGACGGAGAAGATCTTAGCATTAGAGGAGCGCATCCAGAGTCTAGAGAGAAGTAGTGAGTGTGAGAGCAGTCCAAGTTCTGCAGGGGAAAGTCTGGATGCCCTAGGTGAAGGTAATATTCCCCCGACTCCGGCATTAGAGCCCTCGCAGCGGGCGAATGGGTGACGACTCGGCGGCATACTCGCAAAGCCAAAGCTAACGCTAAGGCTCGCCCACGGAGCACCATTCCTCTCCGCTTCACGTGTCCAACAGGTTTGCTCTCCTCAGTGAAGCACCCGCTGAGAAACCTGAAAGAGCTCTGGTTTTAGGAGACTCCATTCTGAGGCACGTGAAACTAGCTAGACCTTTAGGGGCACCAGCAGCACAGGTTATGTGTATACCGGGAGCCAGGCGCCGGACATAGCAGGTCAGCTTAGATTCTTAGGAAAGCACAGGTTCTCTAAGATAGTTTTTCACACAGGAGCTAATGATATACGCCTTCGACAGTCAGAGGTTACTAAGAGTAACATTATAGAGGTGTGTAAATTAGCGAAGGCAATGTCCGATGCTGTAGTATGCTCTGGCCCCATCCCAATGCGACGTGGCGATGTAGCCTACAGCAGGTTATGGTCGCTGAACTGCTGGATGTCCGAGTGGTGCTCCAAAACAATGTGGGCTTCATTAATAATTGGAGCATTTTTGAGGGCAAGGCTGGCCTGTTAGGGCGGGACGGTGTCCATCCCACCCGGGAAGGTGCTGCTCTCATTTCTTGTAGTATAGGTCATAGTCTCAGAACAGCACTAGTTAACAAGTGACTGTCTAGAGCCAAGGCCAGGGAGCAGACAGACAGGCTAAACCGACCGTCTGCTAGCTGCACAGAGTCGTCACTCAGGATCCACCATATTGAGACTGTGTCTGTCCCCCGAGCAAAACCAAAATATAGGAATTATCAGAAAGTCTGTTTAAGTAACCTGATTAACATTAAATTAAATAGGACTGAACGCACAGCCAGCACCTCTGATCTAAAAATAGGATTGTTGAATATTAGATCTCTCACGCCAAAAGCGCTTACTATAAACGAAATTATTACCGACCAGGAGTTTAATATAATGTGTTTGACAGAAACGTGGATTAAATCGAATGAATATGTAGCATTAAATGAGGCGAGTCCTCCTGGGTATAGTTACATACACCAACCCCGTCTAAATGGCAGAGGAGGCGGAGTAGCAGCTATTTATAATAATAATCTAAACGTCACACAAAAGACTAAACACAAATGTAAAACATTTGAAGTTCTCTACACCAACATAAAATATTCAGTGTCTGAAAGCAGGTCAAGTCAGTTAATTCCACTAATTATTATTTATAGACCCCAGGGCCCTACTCTGATTTTCTGATAGAATTTGCAGATTTCATTACAAATCTAGCTACTTCTTTAGACAAAGCATTAATTGTTGGAGACTTTAATATTCATTTTGATAATCAGGAAGACTCCTTAAGAGCAGCAGTTGTGTCCATTCTAGATTCAGTCGGAATTAATCAGAATGTTATAGGACCCACTCATAGTGGTGGACACACTCTCGACTTGTTGTTAACATTTGGATTAAAAATAAAAAACTTAGTCATAATTCCACAGTCTGAAGCTATTTCAGACCATTATCTAATCTCGTTTAAAATTTGCCTTAGTCATTGCATTTCTACCTCACCACGTTACCGTGTTAAGCGTACTTTCACGTCAGCTACAGCAGCGCGTTTATTAATTATCTTCCGATATTACGATATTAGATAGATCTCCGTCAGACCCCGCAGAGCTCGACTGGGCCACTGAACATCTAGAAACAACGTTACGTTACACTCTAGATGATGTAGCTCCCCTTAAGACCAAAATGATCAGGAGAAAAATTAGCACAGTGGTATAATGATCATACGCGCACCTTAAAACAGACCACTCGAAAACTAGAGCGTAAATGGCGTCAAACAAAATTAACAGTATTTCAAATAGCATGGAAGGAGAGCCTCCTAAATTATAGAAAATCTCTTAGTGCTGCCAGATCAGCATATTTCTCCACCCTCATAGAAAATAACAAGCATAATCCTAGATTTTTATTCAGCACGGTAGCAAAATTAACAGGAATAAAAGCACTGCGCTAACATGCACACCATCAATAGGTAGTAATGATTTCATGAACTTTTTTAATAATAAAATTGAAAACATCAGGCAAGAAATCCAGGCGGTTAATATAAATCCAAATTATTTTACAAGTAACCCTGTAGACAGCAGTGTCATTATAGCAGACAATCAATTACAAAGCTTCACTACTATTCATGAGAGTGACTTAATTTCATTAATCTCCTCATCAAAATCATCAACCTGTATTCTCGATCCCTTGCCTACTAGTTTCTTTAAACAGATAGCTCCAGAGGTAATCAAACCTGTTTTAAAAATAATTAACTCTTCCATTAGCACTGGTTATGTACCAAATCCTTCAAACTGGCAGTTATCCACCCCCTTATTAAGAAACCTGACCTTGACCCATGTCAGTTGTCCAACTACAGACCGATATCAAATCTCCCCTTTATATCCAAAATTTTAGAAAAGGTTGTAGCACAGCAGTTATGCTCACATCTGCTTATGAATAACATTTTTGAAATGTATCAGTCAGGATTTCGGCCTCATCATAGCACAGAGACGGCGCTAGTTAAGGTGGTAAATGACCTGTTATTGGCCTCTGATCAGGGTTTTGTCTCCTTACTTGTTTTGCTCGACCTTAGTGCAGCTTTTGACACCATTGATCACACTATACTGCTTGCTAGACTTGAGAATGTTGTAGGAATAAAGGGAACAGCTCTCTCTTGGCTCAGGTCTTATTTGACTGATCGCTATCAGTTTGTGGATGTAAATGGTGAGTTCTCCACGCTCTATGAGGTAAAGTTTGGTGTTCCTCAAGGATCTGTCTTAGGCCCACTGCTTTTCTCTTTATATATGCTGCCTCTTGGTGAAATTATTCATAAACATGGGATTCGCTTCCATTGCTATGCTGATGACACACAGCTGTATATTTCAGCAAAGCCAGATGAGAGATCAGCTTAACAATGTTGAGAAGTGTGTAAAGGACATTAGACAGTGGATGCTTAATAACTTTCTTCTGCTCAACTCAGATAAGACGGAAGTACTTTTACTAGGACCACATGCAGCTAGAAGTAAACTTTCCGATTACGTAGCATCTCTGGATGGTGTTTCTGTTTCAGCATGTACGGCTGTCAAAGACCTTGGTGTGATTATTGACCCGAGTCTTTCCTTTGAGTCTCACGTGAATAATATCACCAGAATCGCCTTCTTTCACCTTAGAAATATTGCTAAGATTAGAAATATGATGTCGTTACAGGATGCAGAAAAACTGGTTCATGCTTTTGTTACTTCTAGATTAGACTACTGTAACGCTTTACTGTCTGGGTGTGCGAGTAAGTGCATCAATAAGCTTCAGTTAGTCCAGAATGCAGCAGCAAGGGTCCTCACTAGATCTAGGAAATATGACCACATCACCCCTGTTTTAATCAGTCTACACTGGCTCCCAATCAAATCTCGCATTGACTATAAAATATTACTACTGACGATAAAGCACTCAATGGTCTCGCACCGCAGTATCTGAGTGAACTTCTGTACCAGTATGATCCTCCACGCCTACTTAGATCAAAAGGTGCTGGCTATCTGTTGGTTCCTCAAATAATGAAGACTACAGCAGGGGGCAGATCTTTCTCTTATAAAGCCCCACAGTTATGGAACAGCCTTCCAATCAGTGTTCGGGACTCAGACACAGTCTCAGTGTTCAAGTCGAGGTTGAAAACGTATTTATTTAGTCAAGCCTTTTATCAGTAGATTTCTCTTAGGTAAAGGCACAGATCTGGAGGGAACATGGATATAGAGTGTTTGGTGAACTGGTATATTTGTATGCTGTCGCCCCTCACATTCACACGCTCACTCAGGTTTGTTGACGGTGGTGTGGTGGGTCGTCTCTTATCCCAGAGATCCCTCATGTCTGTGTTACCTTCTGGTTCTCCCTTTTAGTTATGCTGCCATAGCGAGTCTTGCCGAGTCCAAACTGCACAGTGACATTAACTTTCATACACCAATAGTTACACTTAATAATCCATATCTTTCTCTTCCGTCACCCTCTCTCTCTCTCTCTCTCTCTCTCTCTCTCTCTCTCTCTCTCTCTCGGTCGAGTTAAACATGCTCCTGAGGCTCCAGTGACCAGTGTTCCTGCCCCTCTCCCTCCTTGGATCTTCACACTTCTGTGCAGCTCGGGACGGTCTCTTAATTCGGAGTAGAACGGGTGCTTTGAGGACGGATTGGACTGTAGTTGGTGTCGGCGGTCTGCTGCACTGACTCGGGAGTGCAGTTTGATTCTGATCATCATCACTGTACCCCACAACATTGTATATCTGCTTCAAATGGACATTTGGTGCAACCCAGATGAGGATGGGTTCCCTCTTGAGTCTGGTTCCTCTCAAGGTTTCTTCCTTATGCCATCTCGGGGAGATTTTCCTTGCCACAGTTGCTCATCAGGGACAAACATACTTACAAAGAACATATTTATGTTTAATCACCACATTATCTGTGTAAAGCTGCTTTGAGACAATGTTCATTGTTAAAAGCGCTATACAAATAAAAATGAATTGAATTGAATTGAATTTTCATGACAGACTGTCCCCACTGTCTATCCAGTGACACCACTTTGTCTTTTATTTTTTGATTAGTGGACAGACTTTCAAAGCAGACATGACACATTTTCCTGCTTGCCTGATTGGGAGTCTGGCAAGATGGACAGGGCCTGAATTTTGGCCTAGTCATAATTTGACAAGAAATATACACAGAAATATACACAGAAATATACAGAAAGATAGACAGATATAACATCTACAGATGTAAACAGTGAGAGAGAGAGAGAGAGAGAGAGAGAGAGAGAGAGAGAGAGAGAGAGAGAGAGAGAGAGAGAGAGAGAGAGAGAGAGCAGGTTAACAAGACAGACGTGGCTCTTAAAAGTGCCTTTTGCTATTGTGTGTGTGTGTGTGTGTGTGTGTGTGTGTGTGTGTGTGTGTGTGGTAAGAGAATTAAAATAAAAGAGGAATGTTCGAAGCTGGCAAATCTGAAGGACCTGATAAGAGAAAAAAAAAAAGATTTGGAATTCAGAATTGAACACCTCACATTTTTACCAATTTTTTCTTCATCAGTGTTGGCAGATGACCTACACCCTAACCCTAGATGACCTACACCAGGGGTCACCAACCTTTTTGAAACTGAGAGCTGCTTCTTGGGTACCGATTAATGTGAAGGGCTACCAGTTTGATACACACAGTTTTCAGTTTGATCTGAAATAACAAATTTGCTCAATTTACCATGTATTATGTTACTATTAATAATTAATTATATTCATCTATGTGAAGACACTGATCATGTTAATGATTTCTCACAATAATTATCAACAATGATTTAACAAAGTAGGAAACAGTTATTTTTAGAAAAGCGGGCGACTCATGTGGCACCATGTTGGTGACCCCTGAACACCCTAACCTTAACCCTAGATGACTAACCTAACCTTCTTTAGACAAGAACGCTTAATTTGCTTTATTATATTGTAAATATGTAATGCTCCACAGTATTGTTGGTTTTTTTAATTAATTAATTGTCGACATTAATTTGTATTGTTATTGCTAAGAATGGTGTATTTACTAGAGTTTTTTGTGTGGATTTGTGAACAATTACTGGAAAACACACCTATCTGGCAACCCTGTTCCTCATCTGAACATTTATAAATGGCTAAAGTATTAAAGTGCTACTGTCATTTTGGTAACTTAAAACACAATTTCCAAATATCATACAATCTCCTCTATTTCTTTGCATGATTAAATGTGGAAAAACAAATAAACAAACTTGAATGTAATTAGCTATCTTAGCCTGCTACTACACATTTGGTGCAGCAAGTTATATTTTTATAATGTTTGCTGTGATTTACTGCATCACAAAACTGCTTCCTTTCACTTCTACAGCTTCTAAACACAACTTCTTCACCTGATTGAACAGTTTTTGTTCAGTAAATTGTAGGGATTGTTCCCAATTATATTAATGAACTGTTCTACTTACCGAGTGGAAAATCGCAATGGAGCATGGGATCGCCATACAATGACGTCAGCGCCACTGATGAATTTATTAATAAATAAATAAATAAATAAATAAATAAATAAATAAATAAATAAATACTAATAAATAAATAAATAAATAAATAAATAAATAAATAAATAAATAAATAAACGTGGTGAGGGAAGACACGCAGGTAGTTAGTGAGAAAGAGGCAGTTTTAGAGATAGAAAATGTGGAAAAAGAAACCATGACCTGGATTGAGTAGCCCTGCCATAATTAATTTATAGCAAGCTATTGTTTTTTATTCTTATTTATCGTAGTCCCGATCCCGTTTATAACACAAAACGGACTGCAGTCTGATTCCCCAACACGTCAAATTTCAACGCCGCAGGTTTCGGTTCAGAGATCTACAGAAGTCTATGGGAATCCCTGCACGTTGAAAAACTACGCTAAAGGGATACCCAGTGTGTCAAAATGTGACTCCAGGGGATCCTGACCAAGCGTCCATATGTGACGAGTTGGGAGTGAGAACCACATCACTCCTGTTTTGATCAGTCTACACTGGCTCTCAATCAAATCTCTCATTGATTATAAAATACTACTACTGATGTATAAAGCACTTAACGGTCTCGCACCACAGTATCTGAGTGAACTTCTGTACTGATCCTCCATGCCTACTTAGATCAGAAGGTGCAGGCTATTTGTTGGTACCTCAAATAATGAAGACTACAGCAGGGGGCAGATCTTTCTCTTTTAAAACCCCACAGTTATGGAACAACCTTCCAAATCAGTGTTCGGGACTCAGGCACAGTCTCAGTGTTCAAGTTGAGGTTGAAAACGTATTTATTTAGTCAAGCCTTTTATCAGTAAATCTTTTTTCTTAGGTAAAGGCACAGATCTGGAGGAATATGGATATAGAGTGTTTGGTGAACTGGGATATTTGTATCCTGTCGTCCCCTGACTTTTCACACGTTCACTCAGGTTTGTTGACGGTGGTGTGGTGGGTCGTCTCTTATCCCAGAGATCCCTCATGTCTGTGTTACCTTCTGGTTCTCCCTTTTAGTTATGCTGCCATAGCGAGTCTTGCCGGAGTCCAAACTGCACAGTGACATTAACTTTCATACACCAATAGTTACACTTAATAATCCATATCCTTCTCTTCCGTCACCCTCTCTCTCTCTCTCTCTCTCTCTCTCTCTCTCTCTCTCTCTTCGGTCGAGTTAAACATGCTCCTGAGGCTCCAGTGACCAGTGTTCCTGCCCTCTCCCTCCTTGGATCTTCACACTTCTGTGCAGCTCGGACGGTCTCTTAATTCGGAGTAGAACGGGTGCTTTGAGGACGGATTGGACTGTAGTTGGTGTCGGCGGTCTGCTGCACTGACTCGGGAGTGCAGTTTGCTTCTGATCATCATCACTGTACCCCACAACATTGTATATCTGCTTCAAATGGACATTTGGTGCAACCCAGATGAGGATGGGTTCCCTCTTGAGTCTGGTTCCTCTCAAGGTTTCTTCCTTATGCCATCTCGGGGAGTTTTTCCTTGCCACAGTTGCTCATCAGGGACAAACATACTTACAAAGAACATATTTATGTTTAATCACCACATTATCTGTGTAAAGCTGCTTTGAGACAATGTTCATTGTTAAAAGCGCTATACAAATAAAAATGAATTGAATTGAATTGAATTTTCATGACAGACTGTCCCCACTGTCTATCCAGTGACACCACTTTGTCTTTTATTTTTGTTTAGTGGACAGACTTTCAAAGCAGACATGACACATTTTCCTGCTTGCCTGATTGGGAGTCTGGCAAGATGGACAGGGCCTGAATTTTGGCCTAGTCATAATTTGACAAGAAATATACACAGAAATATACACAGAAATATACAGAAAGATAGACAGATATAACATCTACAGATGTAAACAGTGAGAGAGAGAGAGAGAGAGAGAGAGAGAGAGAGAGAGAGAGAGAGAGAGAGAGAGAGAGCAGGTTAACAAGACAGACGTGGCTCTTAAAAGTGCCTTTGCTATTGTGTGTGTGTGTGTGTGTGTGTGTGTGTGTGTGTGTGTGTGTGGTAAGAGAATTAAAATAAAAGAGGAATGTTCGAAGCTGGCAAATCTGAAGGACCTGATAAGAGAAAAAAAAGATTTGGAATTCAGAATTGAACACCTCACATTTTACCAATTTTTCTTCATCAGTGTTGGCAGATGACCTACACCTAACCCTAGATGACCTACACCAGGGTCACCAACCTTTTTGAAACTGAGAGCTGCTTCTTGGGTACCGATTAATGTGAAGGGCTACCAGTTTGATACACACAGTTTTCAGTTTGATCTGAAATAACAAATTTGCTCAATTTACCATATATTATGTTATTATTAATAATTAATGATATTCATCTATGTGAAGACACTGATCATGTTAATGATTTCTCACAATAATTATCAACAATGATTTAACAAAGTAGGAAACAGTTATTTTTAGAAAAGCGGGCGACTCATGTGGCACCATGTTGGTGACCCCTGAACACCCTAACCCTAACCCTAGATGACTAACCTAACCTTCTTTAGACAAGAACGCTTAATTTGCTTTATTATATTGTAAATATGTGATGCTCCACAGTATTGTTGGTTTTTTTAATTAATTAATTGTCGACATTAATTTGTATTGTTATTGCTAAGAATGGTGTATTTACTAGAGTTTTTTGTGTGGATTTGTGAACAATTACTGGAAAACACACCTATCTGGCAACCCTGTTCCTCATCTGAACATTTATAAATGGCTAAAGTATTAAAGTGCTACTGTCATTTTGGTAACTTAAAACACAATTTCCAAATATCATACAATCTCCTCTATTTCTTTGCATGATTAAATGTGGAAAAACAAATAAACAAACTTGAATGTAATTAGCTATCTTAGCCTGCTACTACACATTTGGTGCAGCAAGTTATATTTTATAATGTTTGCTGTGATTTACTGCATCACAAAACTGCTTCCTTTCACTTCTACAGCTTCTAAACACAACTTCTTCACCTGATTGAACAGTTTTGTTCAGTAAATTGTAGGATTGTTCCCAATTATATTAATGAACTGTTCTACTTACCGAGTGGAAAATCGCAATGGAGCATGGGATCGCCATACAATGACGTCAGCGCCACTGATGAATTTATTAATAAATAAATAAATAAATAAATAAATAAATAAATAAATAAATAAATAAATCCTAATAAATAAATAAATAAATAAATAAATAAATAAATAAATAAATAAACGTGGTGAGGGAAGACACGCAGGTAGTTAGTGAGAAAGAGGCAGTTTTAGAGATAGAAAATGTGGAAAAAGAAACCATGACCTGGATTGAGTAGCCCTGCCATAATTAATTTATAGCAAGCTATTGTTTTTTATTCTTATTTATCGTAGTCCCGATCCCGTTCATAACACAAAACGGACTGCAGTCTGATTCCCCAACACGTCAAATTTCAACGCCGCAGGTTTCGGTTCAGAGATCTACAGAAGTCTATGGGAATCCTGCACGTTGAAAAACTACGCTAAAGGGATACCCAGTGTGTCAAAATGTGACTCCAGGGGATCCTGACCAAGCGTCCATATGTGACGAGTTGGGAGTGAGAACCACATCACTCCTGTTTTGATCAGTCTACACTGGCTCTCAATCAAATCTCTCATTGATTATAAAATACTACTACTGATGTATAAAGCACTTAACGGTCTCGCACCACAGTATCTGAGTGAACTTCTGTACTGATCCTCCATGCCTACTTAGATCAGAAGGTGCAGGCTATTTGTTGGTACCTCAAATAATGAAGACTACAGCAGGGGGCAGATCTTTCTCTTTTAAAACCCCACAGTTATGGAACAACCTTCCAAATCAGTGTTCGGGACTCAGGCACAGTCTCAGTGTTCAAGTTGAGGTTGAAAACGTATTTATTTAGTCAAGCCTTTTATCAGTAAATCTTTTTTCTTAGGTAAAGGCACAGATCTGGAGGGAATATGGATATAGAGTGTTTGGTGAACTGGGATATTTGTATCCTGTCGTCCCCTGACTTTTCACACGTTCACTCAGGTTTGTTGACGGTGGTGTGGTGGGTCGTCTTTTATTCCAGAGATCCCTCATTACCTTCAGGTTCTCCCTTGTAGTTATGCTGCAATAGCGAGTCTTGCCGGAGTCCAAACTGCACAGTGACATTAACTTTCATACAGCAATAAAGACACTTAATAAGCCATATCCTTCTCTTCCTGTCAATTCAATTCAATTGATTTTTATTTGTATTGCGCTTTTAACAATGAATGTTGTCTCAAAGCAGCTTTACACAGATTATGTGGTGATTAAAAGTGAATATGTTCTTTATAAGTACGTTTTTTCCGTTATTTTTAGACAATATTCATTGTTAAAACCGCTATACAAATAAAAATGAATTGAATTGAATTGAAACATTCCTACACTACTTCACCATCTGTAAACGGTTTGCCACTTTTAGCCAGGATGTAAACAACTTTGTAACTGGCCTTTGTTAAGGATTCATTTTCATTTAAAGATTTACTGAACAATGTCCTCTGAGATGTGAGTTATTTTTGTAATTTAGGATTTTTTTTCGGCACGGACTTTACCCTTCAACTGTGCATATTTCTCCTAATGTTTGCTTTGATGAAGACAGCGCAGGTTGTATTCTTTCATCACAGCCACGGTTTCGTTGCAAATCACACACAATGCTTTCTCGCCAGATTTAAGAAATAAGTATTTCAAACTCCGTTCTACTTGAAATTGCCGACACTCATCGTCTATTTTTCTTTTCCTCTTCTCAGCCAACGCTGGGCATTTTAAAACCATTTAAAAACTCTGCCACTAGATGGAATTATATCATCTCATTGACTGTGAACGGAAGTAGAAAAGTAAGCAGCAAATAAGGTTTTGCATTGTAGTGATCGGTTGAAAAACATAACGCACTACTGCGCGCCTCTATTTTAATTCGGTAAAAACATAACGTCCACGTAAGCGGAGGCTGATCTTGGCAGGATACGCGTAAATTCCCATCCTTTTTTCCTGTAGACAAAAAGGTCTCACGGGCTGTAGTTAGGAGACCCCTGACTTATTGCAATTTTTTAAGGAGTTTTTTGTGAAATAATGCAACCCAGCCATTAGGGAGGCACAAGCCAGTGCACTCTTAGTGCCGGTCCCAAGCCAGTGTAAATGGGGAGGGTTGCGTTAGGAAGGGCATCTGGCGTAAAACCTGTGCCAAATCGAATATGGTATGACCTGAATATGGTACCCCAGGTACCTGAACTCCACCACCTTCTCCACCTCTTCTCCCTGCAACAGCACCACTCCACTGCCCTCCCTCTCATTCACACACATGTACTTTGTCTTACTCCTAATGACTTTCATTCCCCTTCTCTCCAGCGCATATGTCCACCTCTCCAGGCTCTTCTCAACCTGTTTACTACTCTAACCACAAATCACAATATCATCTGCAAACATCATAGTCCAGGGAGACTCCTGTCTGACCTCGTCCGTCAACCTGTCCATCACCACTGCAAACAGGAAAGGGCTCAGGGCTGATCCTTGATGCAGTCCAACCCTTACCCTGAACCAGTCTGTCGTTTCTACTGCACACTTCACTGCTGTCACACTGTCCTCATACATGTCCTGCACCACCCTCACATACTTCTCTGACACACCTGACATCCTCATACAATACCAAAACTCCTCTCTCGGCATTCTGTCGTACGCTTTCTCTAAATCCACAAATACGCAATGCAATTCCTTCTGTCCTTCTCTATACTTCTCTATTAACATTCTCAAAGCAAATAAGGCATCTGTGGTGCTCTTCCTCGGCATTAAACCATACTGTTGCTCACAGATCGTCACTTCTTCTCTCAGCCTGGCTTCCACTACTCTTTCCCATAACTTAGTGGAGTGACTGATCAACTTAATTCCCCTGTAGTTACTGCAGGTCTGCACATCTCCCTTATGCTTAAAGATCGGTACCCGTACACTCCTTCTCCATTCCTCAGGCATCCTCTCACCTTCCAAAATCTTGTTAAACAATCTGGTTAAAAACTCCACTGCCATCTTTCCTAAACATCTCCATGCTTCTACTGGTATGTCATCTGGTCCAACCAACTTTCCACTCTTCATCCTCTTAATCGCTGCTCTCACTTCCTCCTTACTAATCCTATCCACTTCCTGCTTTACTAACTCCACATCATCCAACTTTCTCTCTCTCTCATTTTCCTCGTTCATCAGCTGCTCAAAATACTCCCTCCATCATCTTAACACACACTCCTCACTAGTCAACACATTTCCATCTCCATCCTTTATTGTTCTAACTTGCAACACATCATTCCCAGCTTGGTCTCTCTGCCTGGCCAATCGGTATAAATCCTTTTCTCCTTCCTTAGTGTTCAAACTCTCATACAGCTCCTCATATGCCTTTTCCTTGGCTTTCGCCACATCCCTCTTCACTTGCTGCCGCATCTCCTTGTACTCCTGCCTACTTTTCTCATCACCCTGTCAATCCCACTTCTGTTTTGTTAACCTCTTTCCACTTATGCTCTCCTGCACTTCCTCATTCCACCACCACGTCTCTTTGTCTGCCTTTCTATTTCCAAATGTCACACCAAGTACTTTTCTAGCTGCCTACCTCATCACTCCTGCAGTAGTTACCCAATCATCCAGCACCGCTTCACCACCACCGAGCCCCTGTCTGACCTCTTCCCTGAACCTCACACTACACTCTTCCTCCTTCAGTTTCCACCATCTTATTCTACTTCCAGTCCTCACTCTCCTCCTCTTCTTCTTCACCTCCAAAACCATCCTACAGACCACCATCCGATGCTGTCTAGCTACACTGTCCCCTGCCAACACCTTACAGTCTCAAATCTCCTTCAGGTTGCATCTCTTCTTCATAGAACATAATCCACCTGTGTGCACCTTCCTCCACTCTTATACGTCACTCTATGATCCTCTTTCTTCTTAAAATACGTGTTCACCACTGCCATTTCCATCCTTTTAGCAAAATCTACCACCATCTGCCCTTCCACATTCCTCTTCTTAAGGCCATACCTACCCATCACCTCCTCAGCACCTCTGTTCCCTTCACCTACATGCCCATTAAAGTCTGCCCCAATCACCAATCGTTAATTTCTAGGTACACCATCTACCTAGAAATTCACTCCAGAATTTTTCCTTCTCCTCCATCTCACAGCCGACTTGTGGAGCATTGGCACTGATGACATTTATCATCATCCCTTCAACTTCCAGCTTCACGTTCATCACACTATCATAAACTCTCTTCACCTCCACTACACTCTTACTGTACTCTTCCTTCAGAATCACCCCAAAAAAAAACAATTAACAGCCAGGATCTCATAATTATGAGATACTAAGTCATAATTAAGAGATCCTGGCTGTTAACTTTTTTTTTGTGTGAATACACTGCGCTTCCGTACATTTGCATAATATGATTAAAAAATATTAAAAAGTGGAATAAGAGAACGAAAAAAGTGACACGACAAATAAAATTTTGGCCAAAATTATAATTGTGTTTTTTGTAAAAAAAACAAGTGAGTTGTAAGATAGAGGAGAAGGAAAAATTCTGGAGTGAGTCGGATGAAGTGGAAGAAAGTGTACCTAGGAACGAAAGACTGGTGATTGGGGCTGATTTAAATTGGCATGTAGGTGAAGGGAACTGAGGTGATGAGGAGGTGATGGGTAGGTATGGCCTAAAGGAGAGGAATGTGGAAGTGCAGATGGTGGTAGATTTTGCTAAAAGGATGGAAATGGCAGTGGTGAACACTTATTTTGCGAAGAAGGAGAATCATAGGGTGACGTATGAGGGTGGAGGAAGGTGCACACAGGTGGACTATGTTCTATGCAGGAGATGCAACCTGAAAGAGATTGGAGACTGCAAGGTGTTGGCAGGGGACAGTGTAGCTAGACAGCATCGGATGGTGGTCTGTAGGAGGGTTTTGGAGGTGAAGAAGCAGAGGAGGAGAGTGAGGACTGAAAGAAGAATAAGATGGTGGAAACTGAAGGAGGAAGACTGTAGTGTGAGGTTCAGGAAGAGGTCAGACAGGGCTCGGTGGTGGTGAAGAGGTGCTGGATGATTGGGTAACTACTGCAGGAGTGCTGAGGGAGGCAGCTAGAAAGGTTTTTGGTGTGACATCTGGAAATAGAAAGCAAGACAAAGAGATGTGGTGGTGGAATAAGGAAGTGCAGGAAAGCATAAGAAGAAAGAGGTTGGCAAAACAGAATTGGGATCGACAGGGTGATGAGAAAAGTAGGCAGGAGTACAAGGAGATGCGGCAGCAGGTAAAGAGGGATGTATGAAGCCAAGGAAAAGCATATGAGGAGCTGTATGAGAGGTTGACACTAAGGAAGGAGAAAAGGATTTATACCGATTGGCCAGACAGAGGGACCGAGCTGGGACGGATGTGCTGCAAGTTAGAGCAATAAAGGATGCTAATAATTTGCATAATTTGTTATGCAACCATTGTTGGCTTTCGATTATTTATAGAACCTTTAAATGTTTTTTTTTTAATGAAATGACCATGAACATTTATATTTTCATAATAACTAATAATGTTTCTTATGAAAAAAAAAGCCATATTATTTGTCAAAAGATGATTTGTCATGACATAGTTTTGTCGATCTTTTATTGCACCGTTTTTTTTTTAATGAAAATCTGTTCATGATCATGAAAATTCATATTTTCATAACTATTTTTTTTTTATAAAAAAGGCACATTTTTCAGTGAAAACATGATTTGTCATGTTTGCTTTATCATTCACTTTTTGCACTTTTTAACAGTTCCTCATGAAATTATTATTATTATAAATATTAACAGTCATATTTATGAAAAAAGACATTTTTGTTTAAACTCGATTTATCATGTCACCTTTATTGTTTTTAATTTGTCTTGTACTCTATCATTTTTGTTATTAAGTTTATGAATAAAAACTAATATTTTCAAAATAACTACCATATTTTTAAACAAAAAAAGCATATTTGTTGTCAAAACATGATTTGTCATGTCACCTTTCATTCCTGTATTGATTTTTTAAACAGTTTTTCATAACATTATGTTCATATTTGTGTTTATATTTGTGTTCATATAAACTTTATATTTTTATATTACTATCATACAAAAAAGTAATATTTTAGTCATTACATTGCAATTTTTAAGGAGTTTTCATGAAATAATGCTTCTGAATATGAATTTTTTTTTCATATTTATCATTTTTATGAAAAAATATTTTTGTTAAAATTGAATTTGTTATGCCACCATTGTCAGTTTTTGATTATTTATAGCACTTTCAAATGTATATATTTTTATTTATTCTGCTAATGAATATGAAAAATCAGAGCAGCACCTTCCCGAGTGGGATGATTAAATTGATATCTAAATTGTGTATGTAGCACATTTTTATCGGGAACTGTTAACATTTAAAGTTAGGTAGGGCATTTTCAGCTGTGAGTCCCAAAATCTGTGGCAAAGGCTAACATGTTAAGTAACCTGATTAACATTAAATTAAATAGGACTGAATGTACAGCCAGCACCTCTGATCTAAAGATAGGATTGTTGAATATTAGACCACTCACGTCAAAATGAGCTGACTATAAACAAAATTATTACCAACCTGGAGTTTATTGTATTGTATTGTATTGGGATTAAACCTAAGGAATATGTAGCATGAAATAAAGCAAGTCCTCCTGGGTATAGTTACATACACCAGCCCCCTCTAAATGGCAGAGGAGGTGGAGTCGAAGCTATTTAAAGCTATTATATGTTGGTGACTTTAATATTCATTTTAATAATCAGGAAGACTCTTTAAGGGCAGCAGTTGTGTCTATTCTAGATCTAGTTGGAATTAATCCTCATTAATCCTAGTGTGATTTGTTATTCACACTATTGATTTGTTATTAACATTTGGATTAAAAATATAAAAAATAGTCATAATTTCACAGTCTGAATCTATTTCAGATCATTACCTCATCTCTTTCAAAATCTGTCTCAGTCATTACATTACTACCTCACCACGTTACCATGTTAGGCATACATTCATGTCAGCTACAACAGTGAGTTTTATCAATTATCTTCCGGAAATATCGATATTAAGTAGATCTCCGTCTGACCCCACAGAGCTCCACTGGGCAACTGAATACCTACAATCAACCCACAGTGTCTTGCTATTTTTTTATACTCAAGTTTTTTATTGTTTGTGTCGAATTGGTTAGAAATAAAATTACGAATTGGCCAGTATAAAATTACAGACGCTCCCCACTACACATACATTCAATTTACAAACTTTCGCGGATACGAACAAACCTGTCCTCAAAGTGAAATTTGTCGAAAAAATTCAAAACAGAAGAGAGCTGCAGCTAGCTAGTCACTGACCGTAACGAGTCTACATGATGCGCACTGGACTAGGGCGAATGAATGTTTCAATGAATTTTTCAATGAATGAAATTTTATCATTAATTTGTATTATTTTGTATTACTTAATACAGAATAGTGTATACAGTATTTCAATTATTTTGATTTATTTTAGTATATTTTGTTTATTTGTTAGTATTTATAGCTCTTACATCATTAGGAGATATGCGTAATCAATAACGAACACAGTAACATCTTACGAAAAAATTCATGCTACGAACGGTCGTTCGTAACGTAACTCGTTCATAAGGTGGGGAACGTCTGTACTTACAAACCTAAAGATGTCTAATTGTAGATGTGGTATATTCATTAAATCTTTTGTTGAAACCTCACATTAATTAGGATAGATGTTAAACAATGGTTAAAATTGGGTAGATGTTTTACTAGCCATGCTTTGTAAGATATACCCCATGTGAGGTATACCCCGATTCTGAACGAGAATTTCGGAGCTGTTGTTCTTCATGCTGGAACGAATGACACCAGGCTGAGGCAAACGGAGATCTTAAAGAGGAAATCTACGACTATAAAAACATTTATACAACAAACCAAATAGTTACAAGTACACACACAGCTCAGTTTATAGAAACCATATCTATTCCTCGTGTAGTAAAACCAAGAATTAAATACACAAGATCTAGAAATAATCTTATTGCAGTTTAAACTGAAAAAATGCTAGATAAGCAAACACAAAAAAGTGCAAAAATTTGGTCTGTTAAACATTAGATCACTTGCACCCAAAGCACTCATTGTAAATGAGATGATCACAGAGAATAATCTCGCACTCTGCACTCTGTCTCACTGAAACCTGGATTAAACCAGATGATTATATGGGTCTAAACGAGTCGTAACCATAAATGTATAAACTATAAATAAACTATAAATAGTGCCTCTCTTAACATTAGTCGGAGATTAGGATTCAGCTTTAAATCATTTGAAGTGCTCGTTCTTAAAGTTCTACTTAAAGTTGTAATTAAAGAAATACATAGAAAACCACTACTATCTCTCGCTCTGGCCACCGTGTACAGACCCCCAGTGCCCTACGCTGATTTTCTTCAAGAGTTTGCTCGTTTTTTTACAGACCTCTGATCAATTTTGATAAAGTGCTGCTTGTAGGAAATTTTAATATTCATGTAGATGATGTAAACGATGCTCTAGTATTATCATTTGTGGACTTATTAAACTCTTTCGGGGTTCAACGAAACGTCACCAGACCATCTCGTCACTTTAACCACACACTAGACTTAATAATATCCCACAGATCGACTTGGTAGGACTATTGTTCTGACCACTAAGGACAGATTCATAAATAACCTGCGTGATTTATCTAAATTTCTCACTAAACCCATAACTGCTAATAATCTTGATGGAATGACTAACAACATAGACCTCACTAGCACATTATCACACTCAACACACTCAGCACACTCAACACACTCAGCACACTCACAATCACCATCACACTCAACACTGGTGTACAACAGGGCTGTGTGCTGAGCCCCTCTACTCTCTCTTCACCTCCGACTGCAGGCCTGTGAATGGATCTAACTCCATCATCAAGTTTGCAGATGACACTACCGTGATCGGTCTCATCACCTACAATGATGAGACTGCCTACAGGGAGGAGATCCAGCACCTAGCCACATGGTGCAACAATAATAACCTGCTCATTGTGGACTTCAGGAAAGAGTCAAGAGACACACACAACACCACCCAGATCAATGGGATGGCTGTTGAGCAGTTTTAAGTTCCTGGGGATCCACATCTCGGCAGACCTGTCCTGGTATCAACACCTCCAGCCTGGTCAAGAAGGCTTACCAGCGCCTCTTTTTCCTGAGGAAAAATCAGCTCTCCTCGGATATCCTGGTGAACTTCTACCGCTGCGCAATAGAGAGCATCCTGACCAGCTGTGTTACAGTCTGGTATGGGAGCTGCTCTGTTGCAGAGCGTAAGGCAGCAAGTGGTGAAAACTGCCTAGCACATCACAGGGACTTCACTCCCAGCCATGGAGGACATCCAAAAGAAACGCTGTCTGCATCGAGCTTGCAGCATTCCGCCCACAGACTGTTCTCTCTTCTGCCCTCCGGCAGGCGGTTTAGGTGCCTCCGGACCAGGAACAGCCGACTAAAGAACAGCTTTTTTTCCTAGAGCTGTCTCTTTACTGAACTCTTCCCCTTGCTGATATACTACCACATTCCCCCCCACACCTCACACTTCATTAACCATTAACTTATTACCATTGTTTATATACCCGTACTCTGTTTATAGTAATATCAATATATTATGTTCACCATTCACATCCTTCTGTAAACTTCTGTTTATAGTAATAGGCATCTGTAAATCATGCTCATAGTACATATATATATTCATCTGTATATTATTGTTCATAGTACATATATATCCATCTGTATATTTTATTCATAGTACATATATATTTATCTTAGTATATATAGTCCTATAATACCATTCTATTTTAACTTATGTAAATCATGTAACACTATATATCCTGCACTTGCTGTTATTGCACTCTGGTTAGACCCAAACTGCATTTCATTGCCTCGTATGTACTTGTACATGTGTAATGACAATAAAGTTTAATCTAATCTAATTTAATCTAATTATACACTGTTGCCCCCATCAGGTTAAAAAAGGTTAGAGAACAAACACCTGCACCTTGGTATAATAGTCATACACATGCCCTCAAGAGAACAGCCCATAATCTGGAGAGAAAATGGAGGAAAACTAAATTGGAGGTATTTAGAATTGCATATAAAGACAGTATGCTCAGCTACAGACAGGCGCTAAAAGCTGCTAGAGCTGAACACCTGAGCAAACTCATAGAAAACAAAAAAAAATCCCAGGTTCCTTTCCAGTAGAGTAGCTAAATTAACAACAAATGATGTATCTGAAAAATGTGTTCCATCACAGTTTAGTAGTGAGGATTTTATGAATTTCTTCACTGAAAAAAATTATAGTATTAGAAAAACAATTGTGACGGTCCAACCTCTGACAGCATCTCCTGACACAATCTCACCTACAACTCCACAACTACACTGTTTTACATTTATAGGACAGGAAGAGCTGTATGATGTTTTTACCAAAGCTAAATCAAAAACATGTCAGTTAGATCCCATTCCAACTAATCTATTAAAGGAATTGTTACATACAGCTGGTGAGCCTCTTCTCAATATTATTAACTCCTCACTATCTTTAGGTCACGTCCTAAATCCCTCAAGTTAGCAGTTATTAAGCCCCTCATTAAGAAACCTAATCTGGATCCAAACACGCTATCAAATTACAGACCCATTTCAAATCTCCCATTTATGTCTAAGATTTTTAAGAAGTCACTGCCCAGTTAAGTTCCCACTTACAAGAAAACAAAATCTTTGAAGAGTTTCAGTCAGGATTTAGGCCCCATAATAGCACAGAAACTGCTAGTTAAAATCACTAATGACCTGTTTTTAGCTTCAGACCAAGGCTTCATCGCACTGTTAAGATGGTTTAAATCCTACTTGTCTGATTGTTACCATTTTTGTAGACTTAAATAGAGAGCTATCCAGGTTAATGCTAGTAAATTATGGTGTGCCACAAGGTTCAGTTCTAGGACCCCTGCTTTTCACAATATACATGCTTCCCTTAGAAAATATTATTAGAAGGCATGGAATTAGCTTCCACTGTTATGCTGATGATAACCAGCTATATAGCTCATCAAAACCAGGTGGTATAGCTCAATTAGCTCGGATAACTGAGTGTATTAATGAATTAAAAGACTGGATGACCCATAACTTTCTATTATTAAATTCTGATAAGACAGAGATTTTGCTCATCAGCCCAAAAACCAGTACACAGAAGCTCCAGCATTTCAACCTGCATTTAGATGGATGTTCTATAACTACTAGTTCAACAGTAAAAGACCTGGGAGTTATTTTAGACAGCAACTTGTCAACCATATCATATCAACCAAGTTACAAAAACAGCCTTCTTTCACCTTAAAAACATGAAACAAGCTAAGAAACATGTTGTCTATATCTGATGCAGAGAAGCTCGTCCATGCATTCATGACCTCCAGAATAGACTATTGTAATTTATTACTAGGTGGATGTCCTGCATCATTAATAAACAAGCTTTAGTTAGTTCAGAATGCAGCAGCCAGAGTTCTCACAAGGTCAAGGAAATATGATCATATAACCCCAATCTTATCGTCCCTACACTGGCTACCTGTTAAGTTCCTAATCGACTACAAACTACTACTTCTCACTTATAAAACACTAAATGGTTTGGCTCCCATGTATCTCTCCAGTCTTATAACACGCTGCAATCCATCATGCTCCCTGAGATCTCAAAACTCTGGACTTCTAGTAGTTCCTAGAATAGCAAAATCCACTAAAGGCGGTAGAGCATGCTCACATTTAGCTCCTAAACTTTGGAATAGTCTTCCTGACAGTGTTTGTGGCTCAGACACACTTTCCCAGTTTAAGTGCAGAATAAAGACGTATCTTTTTTAGCAAAGCCTACACATAACATACGTCACATATCATAAACTTGTGCTCCAGAATATCTGATCACATCACATTATCAACTTGTGCTCTTAATATCATGAACAGCAGCTACGCTAATTTCTCTCCACTGCTTCTCTTTTTCTCCCCATCCCGAGTCTTCCTGAGGTTTGGCCAGCTCCAGTCACGTCCCACCTCATGAAGATTATGGACCTTTAAAGAAATAGATGCGGAACTCGCAAACTATCAATTATAAATGCCATTGATTCGACAAAAATGGTGGGAATAGAAATAGGCACTAGAAAAGCAAGAAACTTACCAGCAATATGTGTTCCACTTTAAAATTTTATTTGAACAATAATCAGAATTTTATGAAGTTAGGATGGGTTTGTAAATATTTAGCCTTTTCTAACAATCATTACAGTATGTTGGCCAGTCACATACTTCCTTCCCTGGAAAAAAAATAAATCACACACAAGAAAAAGAACAATCCAATGTCCAAACTTTCTGTTTAATTATTAAAGAGTTGCACTGCACACAAAATGCTTATTATATGTCAGTGAATGCTTTCAGGTCATACAAATTCCAGAGAAATTAATTATTTTTATTTAATTTAAATATATGGGGAACACAAAAATGCTTAGACTCGTGCGTGATAAAAAAAATGTAGGGTAAACAAAATAATTTAAAACTTTTTAAAATGTGTTTTTTACACTTCTACATTTGTTTAACTATTTTCCCTTCTTCCTTCCATATCTGTCAATATTTAAAGATCAAAGTGCACGTCCCCTGACAGGAACATGTAACGGTTCAAATGTGTTGTGGCTCCTTTAAGAGCAGAGCGGCATTTTGGGAAACCTGTCTGTGCTTATATGATAACTGGACTTAGCGAGCTATCCCTTGACTCTGACTCTACGCGTTACAAACAGTTTCTGTCACACAAACATTAGGCTGACTTGCTCTGTCCACTCTGTTTCCACAAGAAAAAGCAAAGAAATAATGTTGGCCAAGATTCTTAATCTTGTGTACAGAAGAGAAATTGGTTCTGTATGGAGAAGTGTAAGTACACATGCTAGTCAAAGGCTTGACATTGCTGGGATTTATCCTCCCATTGCCACTCCATTTACACAGGATGGAAATGTGGATTATCAAAGCCTTGATAAAAATCTACAAAAATATGGCAGTATACCTTTCAGAGGTAAGCAGAACAATTTATTTACAATGATATTTTCTTATTTAGCAGAACACATGTAAGCATACATAACTAGTTTAATTTTGGAAAATGTGGTTTATTTTTGTTAACAGAATATGCATTTGTTTTGCTATCTAGTCTATTCTTAAAAAAACTATTTCCGAATCTTGGACAATAAAAAATACTTTTACCCAATTCTCACTTTATTACCAGGTCTTGTGGTCCAGGGATCTAATGGAGAATATCCATACCTAACAACCGAAGAGCGTATAGATATTGTAAGAAGAGTTAGAGAAACTTTGCCTACATCAAAGATAGTGATGGCTGGATCTGGCTGTGAATGTAAGATGCATTTAGATGTTGATTTAGCAACCACTTATAGATGAATTTTCTATCTAATATTTTCACCCATTTATATTAGGGATGCACCGAAAACTTTCGGCCGAAAATGGCCCAAAAGTGCATTTTCGGTTTTCGGCCGAAAGACTTTGATCACCGAAACAACACGGCCGAAACAGTCTGTTGTGATGACGCCGCGCCTGCAGCAACATGTGTGGACGGATTTCAGTATATCTGAGAAAGACCCACGGATAGCGATTTGCAAAACATGTAATGCCGAAATTTCAAGAGGAGGTGCGTCTGCACGTCGGGTTTAATTTATCAGCTGAAATCCAAACATCCCGATCGCTATGCTGAATATGAGAGGAACGCGGCACAGAAAAGCAAAACCCCTCCGAGCACGCGCACTCCGTCTGTGGCGGACGTTTTTGAAAAGGCAGGAGGTTTCCCAGTGATAGTGTCAAGGCAAAGGTCATTACACACAAATATTATGGTATTCATTGCCTTAGATAATCAGCCATTCTCTGTCGTAGAAGATGTGAGGTTTCGCAGGCTGATCGAGCACATTGAGCCCCGTTATACCATACCGAGCAGACGACATTTTTCAGAGGTGTGTGTACCTGAGCTGTTTAATGTTGTTGCAACTCACGTTCATAAGCATATAACTGCAGATATTTCAGCAATCAGTTTACGACAGACATTGTTTGAATTTTATTTTATCCTGTGCATTGTTGCAATGTGCTATAAATTATTATTTTCATAATTTGTAATTGATTTATTCTTTGAAACTTTAATATTAATTTATGCAATTGAAAAAAATAATAATTAATAATAATTGCCATTATTTCTTTCGGTGTTTCGGTTTTCGGCCTTGCTTTCCTTTTTTTCGGTTTCGTCCAAGAATTTTCATTTCGGTGCATCCCTAATTTATATACAGTTGAGAAATCAAACCCATACAGAAATCTTATATATAAAAATAAAATTATAGTTAATATATGTGAACATATGTGAACCTATTAAATAAAAAATTTATCAGATGTAAATCCACACATATAAAGAAATCAAACCATACAAGTCCATACATTAAGTTATGTGTAATAATGTGAAATGTCACAGGGAAAAAGTATTGAACATGATGTATTTAATACTTAGTACAAAAGCCTTTGTTGGTAATGACAGCATCAAGATGCCTCCTGTATGGAGAAACTAGCTGCACTCATTGCTCAAGTGTGATTTTGGCCTATTCTTCTACACAATCAGTTGTTTAATCTTAAAGGGATTTGGCTGGAACATTCTAGCAGCTTTATTTTCTTTCTTTGAGACCAATTGAGAGTTTTCCTTGGCTGTGTTTTGAATGAAATGTCCACCCTTGTTTCATCTTCATCATCCTGGTAGATGGCAGCACATTTTTATCAAGAATGTCATACATTTTTCCATTCATACTTCTTTCTAATATATCAAGTTTGCCAGCATTGTATGCTGAAAAACAGCCCCACACAATGATGTTGTCACCTACAAACTTCACTGTTGGTATGGTGTTTTTAGACTGATGTGCAGTGTCATTGGCCCTCCAAACATGGTATGTATTATGGCATCCAAAGAGTTTAATTTTGGTTTCATCTGAACAGGCTAGGGTTAGGGTTAGGGTTTAGGGTTAGGGTAAGGGTTAATACTAAATTCTATTAGTATTTTACAGGCTTGTCCAAATCTTTTTTTTTCGGGAGTCGAGTCTTGCCATGGCGGTTGGCATTTTCTTATTAATTATTGTTTTCTTTGAAACAGTTTTACCTGGTGCTGTCATCGTCTCCGCTGCTGCTGCTTAGTGGGGAGCCAGACGCTCTCTCTGCTGTTTTCCTAAGCTTCTTTTATATGCTCTGCTCTGTCGCTCAATCTCTCTGCCATGTCCTTTTGGGTTTTCCATAACACATTTGACAGTCGTTCGGAGTGTCTGCCTTTTTGTGTGGATTGTTGTTCCGTCACCACAGTACCACAATGTTTTTTTATTTTACTGCGTGCTGTTTCCTGTAATTGCACGGCTTTTTCAATCTTCGACTGTTGTATCATTTCCTAGCTCACACACCACAGATGTAGGCTAGTTTACTAAGCTAATAATGAGCAAGGAAGAAGGCAACAAGTATGGGTCTACCATGTATGACACAGAAGGAGTCAGTGATGTAAACATGACTGAGAATAGAGACAATCCTAATCACCTGATCTTCATCCGTTTTCTTATTTGTCTTCTATATGGTGGTTATTCAGCATGGATACATTCATTAGGTAACAAAATTTTTAATTAGTTTTGTATTAATATATTAATTATGGCTGTCAAAATTATTAATGTGTTGTTTACGTTATCGCAAATTTATTTTAATTTCTGTTTGACCATTTGATTAATAAATAATTGTTTTCATTTTTATATAAATAAATAAAAAATATAAAAGAGGCAAAATTAAAACTTTCAACACATTTATTCACGAGGTCTTTTATTTACTCAGATATAAAAAATAAACGCCACCGAATTTTTTTTTTTTCCAACAGTAAACCGTTCTTTTTTTTTTTTTTTTTTAACTGATGCACCAAGTTGCAAATCAGCACCAAAATCTGAAATCATCTTCTTTTTCGGCTTCTCCCATTAGGAGTCACCACAGTGGATCATCCGTCTCCATACCCCCTGTCTTCTACATCTGCCTCTTTCAGACCAACTACCTGCATGTCTTTGCTCACCACATCCATTAATCTCCTTCTTGGCCTTTTTCTTTTCCTCTTTTCTGGTGGCTCCATCCTCAGCATTCTTCTACCGATATACCCCATGTCCCTTCTCTGCACATGTGCAAACCATTTAAATTGTGCCTCCCTCACCTTGTCTCCAAAACGTCCTACATGTGCTGAAATAAACTCATTTCTAATCCTGTCTATCCTCGTCACTCCCAACAAAAATCTCAACATCTTCAGCTCTGCTACCTCCAGCTCAACCTCCTGTCTTTTAGTCACTGCCACTGTCTCTAAACCTGTCTGTCTGTCTGTCTGTAAGAGTCACCTCTTGCAGACACAGATGGTCTCACATTGCCAGTAACCTCATCTATCTGTTGTCTTAATCTTAAACAGTGGTGGTAGATGGGCTCTGGAATTTTTAGTCTGCTCTAAGAAAAGCTGACTTTATCACAGCCTTGGCTTCCCACTACGCCTTCGAATTTCTGGCACTTACTGAAACCTGGATATCCCCAAAGCACAAACACTGCTACACCAGCTGCTGGTAGACGAGGTGGTACGGGTTTACTGTTGTCACAGAGATGGTGACAACAGACACCTCTCCCTTTGTCTCATCAGACCAAGTCTTCATGTGAATTTCATGCAGTTTCAGTTACCTCTCTAACCAACCTCTTAATCATTGTCATCTACCGCCCTTCTGGTCCCCTTGGAGACATCCTAGAAGAGATGGACACACTCCCCAGTTCCTTCCATTCTGATAGCACCCCTCTAACAGTTCTTGGTGACTTCAACCTCCCATCTGACAAACTTCAGTCATCTTGCCTCCTGACTTTTTTGAATACCTTCTCCTTGACTTTTAACAGCTGCCCTCCAACACACAAGGGAGTAAATGTCCTGGACCTGGTTTTCACCCGCCCTACTCCAGCTACAGACATGACTGCCACTCCACTTTAAATTTCTGATCATCGCCTGGTCTCTTTTCAATCACTCTTTCTATTCTACCTATTCTACCACAGCAAAACAGAACTGCTGGTCATCCCAGGTGATTCATCTCTAGGTAAAGATCTCTTCATGACTCTCTGCTCTCCCCCTCAGCCACTGCTCGCAACCTTGGGGTAACTATGGACAATAAACTGTCCTTCTCCTCACATGTTGCTCACATGAAATGGTCATTCTTGTCCATTTCTTTTCTCCAACATCCGAAGGATTCAATTATTTCTGTCCACACATGCTTCCCAGGTGTTTGTTCAGCCTCTTGTCATTTTGAGACTTGACTACTGCAACTCTCTGCTGGCAGGTCTTCCTCTGAACACTATTCGTCCACTAAAAATGATCCAAAACACAGCTGCATGACTTGTGTTCAATCTGCCTAAGTTCACCCCCCCACTGCTGCACTCCCTTCACTGGCTTCCAGTAGGTGCCCGAATCAGATTCAAAGCACTGATGCATGCCTGCAAAAATATCCCAGCACCTTCTTACCTCAAAGACCTCATTACTTCTCGCACTGCACCATGCTGTCTGAGATCCTACAGCACTGCTCGACTGGTACCACCTTCTCTCAGAATGAGATGTAAGTATAAACTCTACTGTCCACTGTCTCTCCTAAACATCTCCATGCTTCTACCAGTATGCCATCTGGTCCAACCGACTTGCCTCTCTTCATCCTCTTAATCCCTGCTCTCACTTCCTTCTTACTAATCCTATCCACTTCCTGCTTCACCATCTCCACCTCATTAAACCCTCTCTCTCTGTCTATTTTCCTCATTCATCAGCATCTCAAAATACTCCCTCCATCTTCTCAACACACTCTCCTTACTAGTCAACACATTTCCATCTCTATCCTTTATTTCTCTAACTTGGAGCACATCCTTCCCTGCTTGGTCCCTCTGCCTAGCCAATCTGTATAAATCCTTTTCTCCCCTCTTACCTGCTGTTGCATCTTCTTGTATTTTTGCATGCTTTGCTCATCTTTCTGCCTACCATGTCTCTTTGTCTTCCTTTCTCAAGTCAAGTCAAGAAGCTTTTATTGTCATTTCAACCATATATAGCTGATGCAGTACATAGTGAAATGAAACAACGTTTCTCCAGAACCTAGGTGCAACATAAAACAATAGTCACAGAAACAGAAAAAACACAGGGCCAAGAACTAGTAGAAAGATCCTCGCCACATAAAGTGCATGTGTGCAACTGGTGCAAACAGTGCAAAAAGACAACACAAGACAGTGCAGGACAATACAAAATACACAAAACACAAATAGCTCCGCCAGTAAACCCGTCCTAAAAAAATAAGGTGCACAGTAGCAGAAAACTGTAAACAATATTGTGCAATTAGACCAATAGCAGCAACAAAGATAAAGTCAAAAGTGGCAAAAATATGTGGACAGAATATTGTGTAAAAGAACAAATAGCAGTAATCCTGGAAGATGTGCAAAAACGGCATGTAAACATTTTTGTGGTAACGATTAGTGTGAGTGGTACTGAATGATGGGTGTGCGAAGTGTATGATGTGTGTTGAGACCGGTTTGTGCAGATCAGTCACAGTTGTGTGTGAGAGTTCACTTCAGTTCTTTGTTGAGGAGCCTGATGGCTTGAGGAAAGAAACTATTGCACAGTCTGGATGTGGCGGCCCGAATGCTTCGGAAGCGCTTCCCTGATGGTAGGAGGGTGAAAAGTGTGTGTGACGTGTGTGTGGTCGTCCACAATGCTGTTGGCTTTGTGGATGCAGCGTGTGGTGTAAATGTCCATAATAGAGGGAAGAGAGGCTACGATGATCTTCTCCGCTGTCCTCACTATCCTCTGTAGGTTCTTGCAATCCGAGACGGTGCAATTCCCAAACCAGGCAGTGATGCAGCTGCTCAGGATGCTCTTAATGGTCCCTCTGTAGAACGTGGTCAGAATGGGGGGAGGAAGATGGGCTTTCCTCAGCCTTCTCAGAAAGTAAAGACGCTGCTGGGCTTTTTTGGCGTTGGAGCTGGTGTTGAGTGACCAGGTGAGGTTATCCGCCAAGTGAACACCAAGGAATTTGGTGCTCTTGACTATCTCCACTGAGGATCCATCGATGATCAGTGGAGAATGGTCGCTCTGTGTTCTCCTGAAGTCAACAACCATCTCTTTAGTTTTGTCGACGTTCAGAGACAGGTTGTTTGCTCCGCACCAGGCTGTTAACCGTTGCACCTCCTCTCTGTATGCTGACTTGTCGTTCTTGCTGATGAGACCCACCATGGTCGTGTCATCGGCGAACTTGATGATGTGATTCGAGCTGTGCATTGCTACACAGTCGTGAGTCAGCAGAGTTAACAGCAGTGGACTGAGCACACAGTCCTGAGGGGCTCCAGTGTTCAGTGTGGTGGTGCTGGAGATGCTGTTTCCGATTCGGACTGACTGAGGTCTCCCAGTCAGGAAGTCCAGGATCCAGTTACAGAGGGAGGTGTTCAGATGCTGAGGGACAATCGTGTTAAATGCTGAACTGAAGTCGATGAACAGCATCCTTACATAAGAGTCCTTGTTGTCTAGGTGGTTGAGGGCCAGATGAAGGGTTGTGGAGATAGCATCGTCCGTGGAGCGGTTTGGACGATACGTGAACTGCATGGGGTCCAGTGTGAGTGGAAGTTGGGTCTTGATGTGCCTCATGACGAGCCTCTCGAAGCACTTCATCATGATGGGTGTGAGTGCAACGGGACGATAGTCATTGAGGCAGGAGACAGTAGACTTCTTCGGCACGGGAATGATGGTCGTTGTCTTGAGGCACGTAGGAACAGTGGCGCTGCTCAGGCAGATATCACTTTTGCCCAATCATCCAACACCTTTTCACCACCAATAAGCCCCTGTCTGTCTTCGTCCCTGAATCTCACACTACAATCTTCCTCCTTTAGTTTCCACCATCTTATTTTTTTCTTTTTTTTTTTTTTTTGGTCTTTACTCTTTTTCTCTTCTTCTTTACCTATAAAGCCGTCCTACATACCACCATCCGATGCTGTCTAGCTACCCCTGCCAACACCTTACAGTCTCCAATGTCTTTCAGGTTGCATCTCCTGCATAGAACATAGTCCACCTGTGTGCACCTTCCTCTGCTTCCATTCTTTTAGCAAAGTCTACCACCATCTGCCCTTCCACATTCCTCTCCTTAAAACAATAAGTCTTTAAAACAGTCTTTCCTTCCTAGGTACATTGTCCACTACTTAATTTATCTCACTCCAGAATTTCTCCTTCTCCTCTCAAGTCAAGTCAAGTCAAGTCAAGTTTATTTGTATAGCGCTTTTCACAACAGACATTGTCTCAAAGCAGCTTTACACAAATCAACAGTGATGGTGAATGGTGTGCATTTGTCCCTGATGAGCAAGCCGTGGCGACTGTGGCAAGGAAAAACTCCCTTAGATGTTATGAGGAAGAAACCTTGAGAGGAACCAGACTCAAAGGGAACCCATCCTCATCTGGGTGACATCAAGAGTTTGATCATAAATCTTTCAACAATACAGAACACTGGAGAGTGAGAACTAACATGATTACTGGAGTATAAGATTATAAGTAATGTTCTTTCTGCAGTCTTATACAGTCTATATGGTTAGTAGCTCCGAGTTTTATAAGCTCAGCATTTGTGATCACCACAGATCCAGCATCAGCTTCTCCATGCCAGAGCCTTTAAACACTCCAGGAGGTCCAATGTCAAAACTCCACACATGTAGCGGGATCCAAATGGCACTGGTACGTCTCTAGATGGTTCGGGATTTTTTTTTTTTTGGTCTTTACTCTTTTCTCTTCTTCTTTACCTATAAAGCCGTCCTACATACCACCATCCGATGCTGTCTAGCTACCCCTGCCAACACCTTACAGTCTCCAATGTCTTTCAGGTTGCATCTCCTGCATAGAACATAGTCCACCTGTGTGCACCTTCCTCTGCTTCCATTCTTTTAGCAAAGTCTACCACCATCTGCCCTTCCACATTCCTCTCCTTAAAACAATAAGTCTTTAAAACAGTCTTTCCTTCCTAGGTACATTGTCCACTACTTAATTTATCTCACTCCAGAATTTCTCCTTCTCCTCTATCTCATAACCCACTTGTGGAGCATAAGCACTGATGAAATTTATCATCACCCCTTCAACTTCCAGCTTGACGTTCATCACCTTATGAGAAACTCTTTTTACCTCCACTACACTCTTATTGTACTCTTTCTTCAGGATCACCTCTTCACCATTTCTCTTTCCGTCACACTATAAAAGAACAGTTTAGACACTTCCAATGTTTCTTGCCTTACTCCCTATTTATTTGGTCTCCTGAACACACAACATATCTACATTTCTCTGCTTCATCATATAAGATACCTTTCTCCCTTTACCAGTCATAGTAACAACGTGTAAAGTACTCACCCTAACCACCACTCTCCTACACTTCTACTTTTCCTGCTATCTATGTAGATGTCTTGCCCCTCTCCTTCTCCTCCTTAGGCCAACAGTAGCCCAGTTTGCACCGATACCCTGTTGGCTAACAATACCTGTGGCAGTCAATAGTTACCCAGGCCTCTATATATATAGCCCTGAATGTCTACTCTTGTTTGGAGCCAAGCTTACCTGGAAACTTATGTTCAACTGCCAAGCATGTCAGCGGCAGTGTCCTGGCTTGGGACTGCATGGCTGCTTCTAGAATGGGCTTCATCAATTATATGTCAAGTTGAGGTCAGAAGTCTACAGATACCCTATGTTGGCTAATTAACAGAGAAATGTACACCCAATTTCATTGAGAGGCACATTATCATACTGAAAAAATACTGTGAAAACAACAAAGGACTGCCATTAAAACATAGCACATCTAGATGTTTATCGAGTTATACTATTTTACATGAAAACCGAATGTTTTAAGTTCATAGCAAAAAAAAAGCTTTGCCATTCCAATAATTTCAGAGTGGACTGTAAAAAGTCATAATAAAATGCTGATTTGAGTTTGACTGCTCCATGTTAACAATCCAGATCCCTTTATGCAGTGAAATTATGAATCAAACATTTTTTGTGTTCTCTCTCTAGCCACAAGAGAGACAATCAAAATGAGTGAGAGTATGGCCAGTGCAGGTGCTGATTGTGTGTTGGTAGTGACACCATGTTTTTATCATGGAAGAATGAATAGCAGTGCTCTCATTCACCACTATACACAGGTGAGTTATATAATGTAATGTAAAGTATTTGGGGGCGGGCCAGGGGGGAGAGAGTGTCTTGATCAATGGCAAAATGTTAACCCCTGAAACTAGCATATAAATCATTTGTTAGTACCTGATTTGTGTATTAATGACACAGTGATGTATGATTACATAGTAAGTAGGGACTCTAACTGACTAAAAGGGAGAGCCAGAACAATCACCATCAACAAGCTTGATTGAATATGTGAAAGTTGGGGCAAATTTAGAGTGGATAAGACAGGGTAATGTGGACATATTTTATATTTTTTAGGGTTTGGGATGGGGCTCTTGATTACAGTGAAGAATAATGTTAATGCTAGAGGTCTGGCCATTAAAAGTGCCAAGTTAACACATTTAAATATTTATAGATCTATATTATTATTATTATTTTTTTTTTTTAATCTCAAATCCAAATAGATTTGTGCACAAAGGCATTTAAGATTTAAGTCAGGCCTACTTGTCCATATTCTGTCAACAGATAGATTCCAAAATCATGTCAAAAACTTAAATAAACTATTTCATCCATGACCCTTGCTATTCTAGATAATTTTATTAGCCAGTTATTTTCATTGTATTAGACAATCAATTGTAATATACATTACATCAGATGCTCTTGGGTTCCCAGTGTTGGTTTCATTTTATTTCTGTCAAATTTAATTTCTTTTTTTTTTGGTACACAAAAAAAAAAACAACTGAACTGCATTTGTCACTAATCAAATAATTTTAATTAAAACCAACAAAGAACTCAGTGTGCCTGGGATGTACAGATTGTTTTGAAATCTGGGATAAATTGTAAATAGAAGAGGGAAAGGTGTGTGCGTATGTGCATGGAAATTTGTGGTTCTGGAAAATGGGCATAAGGAGGTTGTTCAAGTTCATAAATATGACCATCCAGTCATTTAAATTGCTGAGTATGTTATCATAATTACAGTAATAAAGCCTGCATGAACATAGTCTAATATGTTTAAATGATGCATGTAAAAAAAGATTTTGCATGTTGGTGAAGTTTTTAGGAATTTTAATAAGAAAGTTCAAATCCCAGCACAACTAGGCTGTTACTGCTCAAGGCCCTCTACTGCTCAAGGCCCTCTACTGCTCAGTCTATAAATAAGATAAATAAAAGGCTATACCATGAGAGATTTTTTAAAGCAGATAGACTGACTTGTACTGATGTTTTAATAACTGACCCTTTACTCCACCATTCAGGTAGCAGATTCCAGTCCAATACCCATCATTCTGTATAACGTGCCAGCCAACACTTTTCTGGATCTTCCTCTTGATGCAGTGGTACAGTTATCCCAGCATCCAAATATAATCGGCATCAAAGATAGTGGTGGAGATGTAAGAGCTACTTTTTATTAATTCTGTTTATTGTATTTTTTATGTATGCCTGCCAAATTCTTTAACTTGTAAAACTATGCTGATGGGTAAACTGGCAAAATTGAACTAGTGTGAAAAGGTGGGTGACTGTGTGTCTTCATGGTGTCCTGCAATGAAGTAGTATCTTCTAGAGGGCATATTTCCATCTTGTTGCATCTCCAGTGTTCTTTGGATAAACTCTATATCCACATGATTTCAACCAAGGAACAAAGTTACTGAAGATGACTGAATTTTGATTATGAATTATGATTATAATGAATGGGTCCCCTTTGAAAGAATAGGGCCCCAATGAAATTAAGGACACAACTGATTTTACTTTACTAACTATTACTACTAACTTACTACTAACTTGCTATAACTAGATGACTTTTAGGTTCGGGAATCAAATATGAAATCTGTGACAAATCAAAATTATAGCTTTAATTTCCAGATATTTAAACTTTTTTGAACCCACCATTTTTTTCCTAATGGCTAAAAATAAATTTACATTCACATGTGTGCCACTTCACAGGGAAATGCATTTAATGTCAATGACCGTACCCAGTATACATTGTATTTATTTTTTTTATCCTGACTTCTTCAGGAAAATTTGAAGGTTTTAGTCTAGCAAGGCCAATCACCATACATTTCATCTCCTGAAAGTTTAAGCTTTCTATCAATTGATCGATCTATCGATCTATACAAACATACATACATACATACATACATACATACATATACTGTATAGTACACCCCTCACATTGCAGCAACCATTTTATTGAATGTTCTCAAGGGACAAAACTAGAAATAAAAATCTGTATATACTTTAGAGTAGTCAATGTAAAGTTTGTATAGCACTGCAGATTTACTGTCCTCTAAAAATAACTCAACATACAGCGATTTTCATCCAAATAACTGGCAACAAATGAGAGTACACCCTAAGCGAACATGTCAAAATTGTGTCCAAAGTGTTAATATTTTGTATGAGCAACATTATTTTGCACTGCCTTAATTCAATTAATTTTTATTTGTATTGCACTTTTAACAATAAACATTGTCTCAAAGAAGCTTTACACAGATAATGTGGTGATAAAAAATTGATATGTAAGTAAGTTTGTCCTTGATGAGCAAACCGGTGGCGACTGTGGCAAGGAAAAACTCCCCGAGATGGCATCCTCATTTGGGTTGCACCGAATGTCCATTTATTGCAGATATACAATGTTGCAGGGTACAGTGATCATGATCAGAAGCAAACTGTAGTCCTGAGTCAATGTAGCAGACTGTTGACATTAACTACAGTTCAAATCCATCCTTAAAGCTCCCGTTCTTACTCCGGAATTTTATGAAACCACCCAAGGCATTGATGAGAAACTATCCCCAGCTGCACAGAGTGGCCTCCAGTCGAAGAGAACACTATCCAGAGGCAGGCCTGGATGAGATAGGAAGACCCACAGAGGGAAGAGGGGCAGGAACAGTGGTCACTGGAACCTCAGGAGCTGTTTAACTCGAGCGAGAGAGAGAGAGAGAGAGAGAGGGAGAGAAGGATATGGATTATCATGTGTCCTTATTGTTGGGTAAAAGTTAGTCACTTTGCAGTTGGGGTCTCTGGCAAGACTTGCTATTGCAGCATAACTAAAAGGGAGAACCAGAAGGTAATACAGACCTGACCACCATCAACAAACCTGTGTGAACATGTAAGAGTGAGGGGACAACAGCATACAAATATCCCAGTTCACCAAACACTAGATATCCATGATCCCTCCAGATCTGCTCCAAAGGAAAATCTCCTGATAAAACGCTTGACTAAACCCGAACACTGATTAGAAGGCTGTTCCATATCTGTGGGACTTTATAAGAGAAAGATCTGCCCCCTCCTGTAGTCTTCATTATTTGAGGTACCAACAAATAGCCAGCACCTTTTGATCTAAGTAGGTGTGGAGGATCATACTGGTACAGAAGTTCACTCAGATACTGCAGTGCGAGACCGTTAAGTGCTTTATGTTTTATACGTCAGTAGTAGTATTTTATAATCAATGTGAGATTTGATTGGGAGCCAGTGTAGACTAATTAAACAGGGGTGATGTGGTCGTATTTCCTAGATCTAGTGAGGACCCTTGCTGCTGAATTCTGAACTAACTGAAGCTTATTTATGCACTTACTCGCACACCCAGACAGTAAAGCGTTACAGTAGTCTAATCTAGAAGTAACAAAAGCATGAACTAGTTTTTCTGCATCCTGTAACGACCTCATATTTCTAATTTTAGCAATATTTCTAAGGTGAAAGAAGGCGATCCTGGTAATATTATTCACATGAGCCTCAAAGGAAAGACTCGGGTCAATAATAACACCAAGGTTTTTGATTGCTTTACACGCTGAAACAGAAACACCATCCTGAGATGCTACGTAATCGGAAAGTTTGCTTCTAGCTGCTTGTGGTCCTAGTAAAAGTACTTCCGTCTTATCTGAGTTGAGCAGAAGAAAGTTATCAAGCATCCACTGTCTAATGTCCTTTACACACTCCTCAACATTGTTAAGCTGATCTCTCTCATTTGGCTTTGCTGAAATATACAGCTGAGTATCATCAGCATAGCAATTGTACTCGAAACACCAAATGTAAAAGCTTTGATAGAAGATACACAAATTTGTGTGGTCCTGTCAAGCAGACAAAACATACATATGATGAATAGTGGCTTTTCATGGTTATCCGACGTATGTCAGTTAGGATGTATTTGCTTTTCTTGCATGCTATTTTGACAATAATGGCTGTACTGTAGCTATTTTTTCAGAGGACAGCATATCAATACTGCTGTACAAACTGCACATTAAATACGCTAAAATATGTCCAAGTTTCATTTTTATAGTATTGCCCCTTTGAGAAGTGAGGGGTGTACTCACTTTCGATAGATAGATAGATAGATAGATAGATAGATAGATAGATAGATAGATAGATAGATAGATAGATAGATAGAGATTGAGAGATTGATAGATTGATTATATTTGTGGCAGTGGGTGAAAGCTGGTGTAGGCATGTGTGTTTGTATAGTGTATACCTAGCCAGTGTATCTATCTATCATGTTACAATAATTATAAAGACATCTGAGCTATGTAGTAACACATACAGAATTATGTAGTAAACAAAAAATAAAATTTTATCACAATTTAACACTCAAGGCATTCTCTCATCAAATTCACATGGCAGTCAACTGTAGCCCAGCCTAAGACATGGTGGCTTTTGGAGAGTGGTAGCTTAGTGGTTAAGGTGCTGGGCTACTGGTTGTGTATATATATATATATATATATATATATATATATATATATATATATATATATATATATATATATATATATACACATGGGAACAAGACTGAGTGACTCAACAATGCACAAAAAAACAAGGTTCACTAAACTAATGACCTAAAACCTGAAATACTTTGCTGTAGCAAAAAACAAGTTGTTTGCCAAACAGCTGGGGAGCGGAACAGCTGGGGAGCTGGAAGAGTTTTTGGACAGCTCTTTGGTCTTGGCCATGTTAGTAGTTGGATTCTTACTGATTGTATGGGGTGGACAGGTGTCTTCATGCAGCTAACGACCTCAAACAGGTGCATCTAATTTAGGATAATAAATGTGGTGGAGGTGGACATTTTAAAGACAGACTAACAGGTCTTTGAGGGTCAGAATTCTAGCTGATAGACAGGTGTTCAAATACTTATTTGCAGCTGTATTATACAAATAAATAGTTTAAAAATCATATATTGTAATTTCTGGATTTTTTTTTTTTTGATTATGTCTCTCACTGCACCTACGATGACAATTTCAGACCCCTCCATGATTTCTAAGTGGGAGAACTTGCAAAATAGCAGGGTGTTCAAATACTTATTTTCCTCACTATATATATATATATATATATATATATATATATATATATATATATATATATATATATATATATATATATATATCTCACATAAGGGTAGTAATGGTACATGTATATACAAATTATTATAAACCATATATTTTATTTAGCATTATTTTTTGCCCCTAACTGTTATTTTTTTTACATTGGGATTAACTGATAGATTACAAGAATAGGTCTGATTGTATACAAAACAAGATCACAGGATTTCCAGGTGTTGGCAGGATCTGCTGGATTCCTTATGGCTGCCTATTCAGTAGGTAAGGCATTAGTATTCATATTCTTTATATATATTTATTTTTTATTTGAAGTAAATCACATGATATTGTGATTTGTGGGGAGCAGGTTGAGAAGAGCCTGGAGAGCTGTAGGTGCACGCTGGAGAGAAGGGGAATGAAAGTCAGTAGGAGTAAGACAGAGTACATGTGTGAATGAGAGGGAGGGCAGTGGAGTGGTGCAGTTGCAGGGAGATGTGATGAAGGTTTTAGGAGTTTAGGTACCTGGGGTCAACAGTGCAAAGTAATGGCGAGTGTGCTAGATAAGTGAAGAAAAGAGTGCAGGCAGGGTGGAGTGGGTGGAGAATAGTGGCAGGAGTGATTTGTGATAGAAGAGTATCTGCAAGAGTGAAAGGAAAGTTTATAGGACTGTGGTGAGACCTGCAATGTTGTATTTTTTAGAGACAGTGGCATTGAGTAAAAGACAGGAGGTGGAGCTGGAGGTAGCAGAGCTGAAGATTAGAGGGACAGCGCATGTAGGACGTTTTAGAGAAAAGGTGAGGGAGGCACGATTGAGATGGTTTGGACATGTGCAGAGGAGGGACATGGTGTATATTAGTAGGAGAATCCTGAAGATGGAGCTATCTGGAAGGAGGAAAAGAGAAAGGCCAAGGAGGAGGTTTATGGATGTGGTGATAGTAGACATGCAGGTAGTTGTTTTGAAAGAGGCAGATGTAGAGGACAGGGGAGTATGGAGACGGATGACCTGCTGGGCAACCCCTAGTGGGAGCAGCCAAAAGAAGATGATGATCTAATTGGACATTTTTGGGCATTGTAGAAGCATTTGTATTGGTACTCTCAGATGTTTCAACCACAGTGAATATTTTGAGAGTTCCAACTTGCATATCAATTATTTTTCTTTCACAGTATATCTTGATAGATTCCCACTTAATATTTAGCAGTTCTGAGTATATTATAGATCTGAGTATAGTACTTTTTCTATCAAAGGTTAAAAGCATATATTTGGAAACTATTTTTCAATAAGTGATATGCCCTGATCTTAACTTTTTTATTTTTTCTTTCTTTTTAAGGTGCTGCTGGGGGTGTGTGTGCTTTAGCAAATGTTTTGGGTAAACAGATCTGTGAGCTAGCACAGCTTTGTACATCTGGACAATGGGACAAAGCCAAAGAACTCCAGTACCGCTTAATTGAACCAAACACTGCAGTAAGGTTTTATTTTAAAGAAGAAAAATTGTATATATACATACTGTATACAGTACATAGAAACAGTAACAAACTTAACACTAGGGAGGACAATAAATATAAAATTTCTCATGAGCAATTTTTGAAGGGGACACAAATAATCCAGGCAAATTGTACTTATACAGACACAGTGTCCCCACAGTGAAAAACTTTGCTTTTATGATTATTATTGTAGCATGGAGACTGCGTCATTATGGTTATTTTCAAAGTTTTTCTTAGGTTCAATGACAAAGCAAAACAAGGAATTTTATTTAAAATGAATGAAGACACTTAAGAACAGAATAGAAATTGATTATACAAAAAACTACAGTGGGGTCAGTTCGGATGTAGCACAGTGCTCATTTAGTAAATGCACAGATAAACAATATGCTAATTGTGGCCGTTAATGTGAAGTTAACATTATACCAAGTCGTCCCAAATAAAACACTGCATGGGAAACGGCTTTGGTGTGTTAGTGTCAGTGCACTATGCTACAAGCTATTGTAAACAAGCTAACGTTAACTAGATAAGTCATATTTCATATAACAACATTTGGTAAAGCATATTTAGATATAAGTATAACAAATTTGGTAAATGTTCCTACAGGAAACAACCAGAAAAATGTAATAAACAGCTTCAGAGACTGATGGGGCTTTTCACAATGTACTAGGGCTATAGATGGCACACATGTGGACCACACATTGATGTTTTGGGACATCAATGTCTGGTGGCCTGTGAAGGTCCGTGATGCAAGGGTGTTTGGGAATTCTTCCATCTTCCAGAAAGGTCAATCAGGCAGACATTTCCCACTGTTTTGACAACCTGTACAGTACCTTGCAAGCCTGACTCCATTCAAGTCAGCTTCCAATGTTAATACACACTTCTGTGTTTGTTTAGCCATGTGCATTTTTTTTTTATGTCTTCATCTAGGTTTGGTATCACTTTCTTGTTTTGCCTGTTAATGCTGCTTGCCTATCACCTGACCTTAGCCTGGATTAATTTTTGATTCTACTTGCAGATCAGTATATTTGTCTTTTTTTTTTATAAACACTTTTATGCTGCACTTGCATCCATTTCTGTTATTGTGCATTCTGTGAATTTATGACAGTCTAGTATTGTTTTAAGAATTGTTTTATCTCATTTAACAAGATAATATTGCTTTTAATCGGACAGTGTATTTTATATATATTACTGGAATGGGGTTTATTGATATTTTCTTTTATTATATTTTTTTATTTTTGTTAGGTCACAAGAAAATTTGGTGTTCTGCCCTAAAACAAGCAATGGAGTGGTTTGGATACCAAGGTGGTGTATGCCGCTCCCCTCTGCAACCTTTGTCAAAGATGGAGTTAGAAAATCTTCAAGCAGACTTCTCCTCAAATGGATGGCTGTAGATGCACTTCAGATCACTAATGTCTTATTAATCAAGTTCTAGACATATTGTATTCGCTAATGTTTCAGTTGAAATGTTTGAAAAATATTTCTTCAACTGCCATTGAGTTTCCCAGAGATCAAATGCTAATGCTGAGTTTCTAGCACTTGGTGGGTAAATTAAGTTAAATTAATATAATCTTCAACCACCCGTGACACTTTCTTGGGTTTGAGTGAGCACAAGAAAATGGGCAGCACATTTGTAACACTTTTGAGTGAAGTGTTTTGAGGTCTCACTCTAATAAACAGCTTCTTTTTCCCCTCTTGCATCTATGTCACTCTTTTGTTTTATCCTCTACTTACCACTGCTAAATAGAACACTTAATAATACAATTTACCAACAGCTCCACTGGCCAATAGTCTGATTTTCAATATGCGGCTTTACATGCAGCAAGCAGGGTGAAAGTAAGGTTTATACATGAACATGTCCAGGAATATCTGGTAGCAGCCATCAATATCCAATTCGGGGGGAAAAGCATACTGTTGCATCTAATTCTGGGAGCAAACTGGCTCAGTTTCAGCATTTATTCAGGAAGTTGTGTAGATGAGTCCTTATTTAATATGAAGCACTGTGGGATGTATGCAGCATTGACTGGAGAGGCATTGTCAGGGCTGTCGACATCTGCATCAGCATAACTTGAAATGGGGAGTGGGGCTCTGCCCTTCTTTCCTCCAGGGGTTGTGCAAAAGTTTTAGACAGGTATGAAAAAAATATGTAAAGTGAGAATGCTTAAAAAAAACCAAAAAAACCCTCCATAATTGCATAAAGTCAGGAATTTTGCAGGAGTCAGGTGTTTAACCAATTATACCGTGTGCCACTGAGCATTAATTTAGTATTAATTTCATGCTACTAAAGTAAATTTGTGGAAGACAATTTCATGTCAGGGTGTAATACACCATAGCAGGAAGACACAATATTATATAGGTTGCACTGCATCATCAAGGTCTCTCTCAGGCAGAGACTTTAAAGCAGATTGGGGTTTCAAGATTGGGTGTAGATGGGTGTAGCCTCTAGTGTAGATGGCTATTTTGAAAAAGCACAAAGAAACAGCCACAGACACAGTGTTTGGCCAGGAAAACCTAATGTAGGAGATGAAAGACACATCCTGCTTACTTTTCTTTGACATTGGAAGATGTTCCGTAGTGCCATCAGCAAAACCTGACAGAAACCAGTGGGACCCAGGTATACCCATTAAGTGTCTGGAGAAGTCTGGCCAGAAATGGCCTTCATGACTCCATTCAATTGTGGCCAAAAAGCCATATTTCCAACATGCAATCAAAGCTAAGAGACTCAACTATGCATACAAAATAAGAACTGGGATGAATAAAAACAACAGCAGGTGCTCTAAACTGATGAGTAAATAAAAGAGTTGAAATATACTGAAAAAATTCAGTGCAACACATCTTCAAATAGAGTTGATCAGGTTGTTCATTGTGGCCTGTGGAATGTTGGGCAACTTCAACGGCTGTGCGAAGTTCGATATTAGCAGGAACTGGAACACGCTGTTGTATATGCCAATAAGGATGGCGAGCATGCAGATGAGCTTCCCTGAGACAGTTTGTGACAATTTGAGCAGAATTTCCTTAGTTATGCAAACAGTTTGTTGCAGCAGCTGTCTGGGTGGCTGGTCTCAGACAATTTTGGAGGTGAAGATGCTGGATGTGGAGGTCCTGGTCTAATGTGGTTACACGTGGTCTGCAGTTGTATGGCCGGATGGATTTACTGCCCAAAAAAAAAGTTTGGACACCTTACCCACTAAAATCTACCCACTTTGGCTGAAATAACTTCAGTGAGATGCTTCTTGTAGCTATTTTACAGCCCTGGACATCGGTATGAGGAAAGTTTGACCCACTCCTCGACGTAAAATTATTTCAGCTGTGAGATTTTACTCGGCCATTGTAGGCTTTAACTTAGCCATTCCAGGACTCTCAATTTCTTAGTTTTTAGCCAGTCCTTAGTGGATTTGCTGATAAATTTGTGTCATTGTCATGATGCAGAGTCCAGTTCTGCTTCAGCTTTCATTTTTTATTTTACAGATGGTCTTACATGTTCCTCAAGTGTTCTGTGATACATGGTAGAATTCATGGTAGATTCTATGATGGTGAGCTGGTCCTGCTGCAGAAAAGCATCCTCAAACCAGGACACTTCCACCCCCATGTTTCACAGTTGGTATGAGGATATTTTACTGGAATGCTGTATTTAGTTTACACCAAACATGTCCTCTGTTCCTGTGTCCAAATAATTCTATTTTAGAATTATTTGTCCAAAGAACATCATCCCAGAATTCCTACTCTTTGTCTACGTTCTCTCTGGCAAACTTAAGTCTGGTCTTCATGTTTTTCATAGAGAGCAAATGTTTCCTACAAAGGTGGCTTGTGCCTTGTGACTAAATGTGTGTAGTCTCTTTCTGATTGTAGAGGCATGCACTTTCACATCAAAAGTAGCAAGAGCCTGCAAAAACCATGTTTTTGGTGACTACTTTTAGAATCTTGCGGTCTGATCTCGGGGTGAACTTGCTCAAATGGCCGGACCTGGTCATGTTGGCAGCTGTTTGAATGTCCACCATTTGTGGACTATTTTCCTGATTCAAAATTCTTTGGTGAGCTCTTTAAATCCTTTTCCAGACTCATAAGCCGTTCCATTGTTCTTCTCAAGGCCTCAGACAGCTGTTTCGATCTCCCTATGGTGTTCACTTTCACTTCAATAGCCAGAAGCACAACAAACTAAATGTCTAAGTGTCAAATAGGGAAAGCCTCCTTCAAAAAATATAACAACTATGTTCTAAACATGTGTCCTGATGTGATAAACCTGTGTGTGATTTTAGCCATTTTAAGTGTGAATAAATGTGGGGATGTCCTAATTTATTCCTCACCAGAAATAGTTTTTTTAAAATTACATTTTAGCAGTGGCGGGCTGTGCATTTGGTACCTGGGCCTTCAGTGGGGACTAACCCGACTTAATCCACCTCTTAATACCACCACTATCACGTCGCAATTATAGAAACCATAACACTATACAAAAACGCAATATAACAACGCGTGGCATTACAGAGAGAGAGAGAGAGAGAGAGAGATTTCACATATGGAGGGTAAATACCATTTTACTAAAGAAAGAAACCAAGTTAAGACAACTCCAAACCTCTACATTACAACTGCATCTGTGCCACCTACATCATCTGGAGCAGTTCAAAATCAATATTTGTCTAATAACATTAAAAAAAATTAAAAAATAAAATTCAAATAAAATACAACCTAAACCTGTAAGCTAGTGGTACCGCTCGTATTCATTTGTCTGGAAGTGGCAAACAAACTTTCCCGGGCTACAAGCTAGCTAGCTTCGGGGTTGGCTGACCTCTTCTTACGATGTCTAGATTTTCTTGAAAATGTAATTTTATGTATGTCAGAGACCAAATCAATTTATATTCATTTGAAGGCATAAAAAAGTCTAACTCAGATGTATTAATGTGTGCAGAGTGCTACAGATGTGTTTTGCTATTCCAACTTGGCTGTAACAGTTTCCCTCTGACCAACCAATCAGAGGACGGAAAAATGCTGACGCTATTCTGGGCCAGATAGCTGCACTGTGAGGCGAATTTGAAATGTGATTGGGTAAAGAAACAGATCCATTTCTAATAATCTCTATAGTAAAAAGGCCAGCAGTACAAAGCAGTATTTTAAAGGCCCTGGGCAGATTAGCTTGACATGGCAGCACAAAGAGGCTGAAATCTGATTGGACAAAAAAAATCGAACAGACACATACACATACTGGAAGCAGTGCAGCCAAGAGAAACGCTATGAAATAAAGAAAATAAACTGTTGGGAATAAATTAATACAATTTCATGGAACAAATATCAGAAATTAGGTTGTAAATGTAGGCCAGTGCGTCTGATAGTGTTTAGGCCAGCAGAGAAGACTTTGCTGGCCCTGACTGCCCACAACTGCATTCTACAGAAATATATATTTTCTTCAGTTTTAATTGTTTAGTTATATTACTTGAATCTCTCAGTATTAATAAAGTTTATATTAAATATGAAGTGTCCTATTTTTTGTCACATGATTGTATATTGCAGTATGTCTATTATTTTATATATATTAAATATATCTGTAATAAAAATGTGCTTCAGCCTGCTTTTCAAATAAAAGGATCTTAAAAACAAACTGTATTACAATGTGTATTAATTTTTTTACACATAAATACATTATAAATATAAAATAAACAAATGTACCAACTTTTAATATTAAATATATTAAGCAATCAACTTCTAATAAGTACCTAACTTCCAATCTTACTAATATAACATTAATGAGTCAATTTGCCAAAAATATGCTTAAATTATTAATTTACGCTTAATACACTTAAATTGTGCAAGAAAGAATGAAATTGGCGAACATATTTCACATCAGTTGAAGTACATTATGTTGCAATACATGGCAGGATTATACACAGTCAGGAAGTAGTGATATATAGAATTTACTGCAGATTCAGTGGCTACAGTCTTCAAACACAGTGGAAATATTTTACTAATCAGAGCCAAGCTTTTCTTTGTGTTGCGTGTATAATCGTGCACTTACGGTATGGGTGGTGGGCACGGTCAAAACAGATGTAAAGTCGCTTCAGAAAGGCGTTTCCGTTATTTAAAAAAAAACAACAAAAAAGCCAAAAACAAATTCTAAATCTTAGTGCATTTTCAATCATGTTCCACATTCAAACACTTATAAAACATTTTCCTTTACAGGTTTGCTCATTCTTTTAAATAATTTTTATTTTCTTTTACTTTTCTCAACAACTCCACAGTAAAATGACTTAAAATTTAATAAAGGTAATAGGCAGAAACTCTGTCTATTACTCTATTTAATTTCAACAAATTTTACTGTGGAGTTTTGAGAAAAGTAAAGGCGAAATCACTCAAAATATCAGTGCATTTTCAATCATGTTCCACATTTAAACATTCATTAAACATTTTCCTTTATAAGTTTGTTCAATCTTTCAAATAATTCTTATTTTCTCTGCCTTTACTTTTCTCAACAACTCCACAGTAAAATGACTTAAAATTGAATAGAGTAATAGGCAGAGACACTCTAAATAAAAATAATTTAAAAGATTGAGCAAATCTATAAAGGAAAATGTTTAATGAGTGTATGAATATGGAATATGATTGAAAATGCATTAATGCGTAGTGAATTTGAAATTTAAGAATATAATAGACAGGGACACTCTAAATAAAAATTATTTGAAAGACTGAGCAAACCTAAAAAAAAATTAATGAGTGTTTGAATATGGTGATTCAAATGTACTGATTTTGTTTCTTAAACCTTGTACCATAGAACGTCCTGAAAATGAATTCAGTGATAGTCAGGGCCACTCTGAGTAAAGATCAATTGAATGAATGCGCAAACATTTAAAGGAAGGTAAAATAAAGGTGATTTTGCTTTTACATAGTCTGTATAGTCTCAAACACCATACAGTAAATATGTTTTAAGAGTCTTTGAATATGGGCCTTGATTTTATATATTATATATATACAGTGGAACCTCGGAGCTCGCGGCCTCAGCGCTCGCGACCTCGCATGCTCGCGACTTTCATTCCGACCGGCGACTCTCATTCAGATCAGCTTGTGAGCAACCGCGAGCTGCTCTAAATGATAGTTTTAACATTTCTAATCAAGGTTTATCTCATTAAAACACACTTCAGCATACTATATAAAGTGAGTACCCATTACTGTATTTTCTGTACTGTATTGTACTGTATTTTCTGTACTTCTCTACTGCATACTTTACTGTACCTGTACTTTATTTTTTTAATTAAGCATTGTAATTGCTGTTAATTTACATAAAGTATTGTTAAAATAGTCTAATAAGTGTTATGGAGTGAAATAGTGTTATTTACTCATTTAAATCGATTTCGTATAGTGTTCTTTGGGTTTTTACTAGGTTGGAAGGGACGTATCAAAAGGTCGTGAAAATTCGGAACTCGCGACCGGTCTTGGTCCCTAACCCTCGCGAGCTCCAAGGTTCCACTGTATATAATTTATAGCTGGTTTAACCGCAGTTCCCTTTCGGCAGTTGTCATAAGTGCAACTGTAAAAGCAGGAAGGTAACAGTGAACAGACCCATGTTATGTGTCAGGTCTGTGTACAAGTGTGTGAATTTGCTAACGTTTGCCTTGTTAGTAGGCAACCTGAAGAGCAGCTCTTGATGTACATAGTGAGGTGCTGTTTTCCTCCACCTTAGCCCCGCCCACAAAACCACCACACGGTTTAAGGCAATATTGAGCAGCATCGCATTCAGATTTATTAATTAAATTGTAAATTGTAAATAAATTTGTATTATGTTCTCTATTTCCCCAACAATTTGGATGCCTCCCTTCCCATGTTAAGTCGTTATGTATCCTCTTAGCTTCCATTGAATATAATTTCCATTGTTTGGACAAAAAAATAAACAAATAAATGCATACAGGTTGTATTGACATGAGGACAAATAAATGATGGCAGAATCTTAATTTTTGAGTGGAAAATAATTTTTATTGTTTATGTTCATTCAGCTCAGTCTGACAACTTTAAGTTCTTTCTTTGATTGATATATATTTGTAATTGCAGATGTGTACAAAGACTTAATTAAAAAAGGGGATGCTTTCACAAGAGGAGAAGACATCTGGAAGACCAGTACACAGCAAGAAAAAAACCTATTGAGGCTGTAAAGGTTTGTGATTTTCTTCCATTCAGGATTGTTGTACTGTTTAACAGCAATGTTTTGTTAGCGTTTTTCCTCCTTCCTTTTTGACTTACCTGGGGTGGGATAAAATGTTAATTTTGTAAATGTTTTTAGGTCACAAGTACCTCAAAACCTCAACCACACCTGCTAGTATCTTAAAATGCAGCTACTGTTGCAATGGGAGAACCAACTTTAAAGAGACCTCCAGAAAAAAAAAAACAGCTCATGTTACCCCACTCCATTGTCAGATGACTTGGATGACACTGAAATTGCCTTGATTCAGAACAGAGAAGAATCAGAACAGAGAAGATCAAGAAAGAGAGCAGTAAGCAATATTTTTATTTCATATTAAATAATGTGAAATGTATATTTCTCTCTGATTTAGTTCTTATTAAAAAAAGCCAAGCTAACTTTGAGTTCTTCCTCCCCTATTTTAGAGATTTTAAAATCTGACCTTATAATGTTCCATTCCAGGTGTCTAATTTCTGACTTTTTATTCAGACTGGGGAAAAATTATTAAAGTGGTCATATGATGCTATTTACAAGGATCATTATTATGTATATTGGGTGAAATATAGTTTAGCATGCTTTAATGTTGAAAAATCTTTATTTTACACATACTGCTCATTACTGTAGCTCTTTATGATCTGTGTTTCTAAAACATGTCAATTTCTATAAAGCCCCTCTTTCCAAAAAGTGTGCGCTGATGGGCTAGTGATCCAGTGGGTTGGGATTTGTCCGAACACAAAATTGCATCATATGACCTCTATAAATTCAGGCAGTGGGCTTGTCACCTAATCTTTGCTGTTTGCATATTATGTTTTGATGGACATCTGGTTTTCCTACGTCGCTGCAAAAGAAGTAAATATTACAACATTTGCATGACCCATAGAGCCGAAGTAGACAGTTCAATCAGAAATACACAGTAAAATCAGCAGTGCTAATCAAGCAGTGTTATTCTATATTTACTCTTAAGGTGTTAACTCAACAACAAATAGTGAAAGAAACGCCATAGTGTTGGTGAAGCTGATCAGAGTTATATTCTGCGTTGTTAACTTTACTCTGTTAAGCTCCGCCCCCTCAATCTACCCCCTGCGAAGATTCTGGTCCAGACAGGAGTTTTCTGGTCGTCATTTTATTTCAACTCTAACCCTCAGGTAAGGTCTTTTAAGTAATGTACTTAAACACAATTTTAATATTTTATGTGAATAAATGTGCTAATAATACTGCATGGGTTGTAGTTTGATACAATTTGTGTAGTTTTGTGTATTTAATTTTGAAAATTCTGAATAGGTTACTTCGTGGCAAGTTAACTATGTGCTTAGCGATGGTTCAACGCTGCCCAACGAAGGAAAAAAACACCCGCTTTATTTATTTATTTTTTATCTTTCTTAGTGTTATCGGTATTATAATTTTATGTTATTGCTGTTAGACACACAGTTAGCTGACATGAGCGGAGTGGTAAATATTAGTGCTAGTACAAGTAGGTGTTCGAACTTCAACCTGTTTGTAAGGAGTGACGGTGTTTAAACGCTGTATATATAGCACATATATTGCACAATTAACATATTGTTATTGTCGCTTTTTTAAATTTGCCATTTTAGGCAACTTGGATCAGAAACGTTATGGCATCATTAACATTAGATGAAAAGTGAAACACCTACCACTGTAATTATTTACTGAAGTATTTGAGATTTTTTATTTTTGCTATCTTTTATGACCATTTCTTAGACCTAATCACAAATACTGAGGTGACTATGCAAACTTCTGCAACAGAATTTCTGTATTTTTTATATTTGGGCATGAAACCTTTTTACACTGTTATCTGTGTAATACTCTGTCACTTCTTTTAGAGCATGCTGGTTAAGGTCAAACTTTGGGAAGCCCAAAAATTTAAAGATAACCAAGCTGAGTTTGGAGGAATTATTTTAGGAATATGATTTCTTGTTGTTGTTACTTGATGAATGTCTAGTAAAAAAATAATGATAAAATTATATAGAATTATATATATATATATATATATATATATATATATATATATATATATATATATATATATATATATATAAATGTCACACATTGCATGTGCCCTGATGTTCAAATTACATCATCGCTATGTAATATCTTTTAAGCATTTTTAAAGTTTGGTGTCCCAGCTGTACCCGAGAATGTGAGGGTTTTTGATGAATCAGGGACTAAGGTGGATGATGATGTTTTTGAGGATGTAGTCAGAGATCCCTCAGTTGGAGTTCTTACCATAAAACATGGTGCATGTTTGCATTTATTACATTACTCATTAGAAATGTATTTAATACTACTAATTAATAAATAATTCCTAGGGGTGTGAGAAAAAAATCGATTCACCAAACTATCGCGATTCTTTTTCAAACGATTTTGAGATCGATTTGTTTACCTCAGAATCGATATACACTGGCGATCAAAATTAGAGAACAGTTTATAAACAATTGAACAATTCTGAAATAATGTCATCTTCACTGCTCAACAGTTGAAGGAGTTTTTGTCCTGTCTATACCATGCTACCAGAACACCTTTTCCACAAAATAACTAAGGCATTTCCAAAAAAAACATTATTTTGCAGAAAACACAATGATCAAAATTAGAGAACAACAATGACTGTAGCATAGAAAAGATTACAACAAAATTTTCTGAAGGTTACAACAGTCAGCAATAAGTAGGAAGTGTACAGTGTCTGAATGCGTCTAATATGGTTTTTGCTGCCCAATTAACTGGCTTTCTACATATTAAGTGCTACACTCTCAATCTGGCCTCACAGTGCGCACTGAAGCTGTCCGCTGTCGCAAAGTTACTCGGATGAGTACGACGCATCACTGGATATTTCCATAGAAGTGCTGCAGGACTTCATGTTTTGCAAAAAAAAAAAAAAAAAAGTTACTGGAGCTCCCTGTGCACAAACTTATAACAGACGTTTCAACGAGATGGAATAGTGCCAATGACATGGTTGAACGGTTTTTGGAGCAACAGGCTGCAGTAACAGCTGCACTGCTCTCACCTGAGGTGAGGAAGAGAGAGAAGAATATTAGCACCTTGACTGAGTTGGACATTGAAACAGTTTAACAGCACTTTTATTTTATTTAAGAGAGCATTGTTTTTAGTTATTTTGTTGCACATTTAAATATTGAATATTTTATTCAAGTTTTTGGTACTTGACATTTTTATGGTTCAAGGTTCTTTATGCACTATGTATATGTGTGCTCCTGAAATAAAAATTCAGAAAGATGTGATGCATTGGTTTTGTTAATATAACTCCTATACAGTCTCTTTAAGGGTATGATCAAGTATTTGCCATTGTCTAATCTTTATTATGCAAACAAAAATCACAATTTAAACAATGAATCGCAATAGCTACAGAATCGCAATATGTATTGAATCAGCACAAAAGTATCAGGATAGTATTGAATCGCCAGATTAGTGAATCGTCCCAGCCCTAATAATTCCCCATAAAAATGTATTTGTAACCAGACTTCGATTCTGTCTCTTCACAAGCCTTTCATGGGCAGTCAAATCAGTGTCTGTCTTCATCCATTGACTCCAGTGAAACACAGTCATACAGTCATTATTGAAGAAAGCTCCTCCAGCAAATGAATGAGGCTAGACGATGAAGCTAAAAAGGTGGGTACAAATTTTTTTGTACTTTCACATTTTGGGGGGGAAAGTAAAAGAAAAAATTCATAACTCATAAATCAATTTTTTTTTAATTTGCATAAATTTGATATTTCTATGATTGAAGTTGATTTATGAGACTTAACATTTTAAGACATATACAGTGAGGAAAATAAGTATTTGAACACCCTGCTATTTTGCAAGTTCTCCCACTTAGAAATCATGGAGGGGTCTGAAATTGTCATCGTAGGTGCATGTCCACTGTGAGAGACATAATCTAAAAAAAAAAATCCAGAAATCACAATGTATGGTTTTTTAACTATTTATTTGTATGATACAGCTGCAAATAAGTATTTGAACACCTGAGAAAGTCAGTATTAATATTTGGTACAGTAGCCTTTGTTTACAATTACAGAGGTCAAACATTTCCTGTAGTTTTTCACCAGGTTTGAACCCACTGCAGGAGGGATTTTGGCCAAATGGTCATTGGCAAACTTAATGCCTGGACATGTGCTGGTTTAAGCAGGGGAACCTTCCGTGCCATGCATGATTTCAAACCATGACGTCTTAGTGTATTACCAACAGTAACCTTAAATACGGTGGTCCCAGCTCTTTTCAGGTCATTGACCAGCCCCTCCTGTGTAGTTCTGGGCTGATTTCTCACCTTCCTTAGGATCATTGAGACCCCACGAGGTGAGATCTTGCATGGAGCCCCAATTCGAGGGAGATTGACAGTCATGTTTAGCTTCTTCCATTTTCTAATGATTGCTCCAACAGTGGACCTTTTTTCACCAAGCTGCTTGGCAATTTCCCCGTAGCCCTTTCCAGCCTTGTGGAGGTGTACAATTTTGTCTCTAGTGTCTTTGGACAGCTCTTTGGTCTTGGCCATGTTAGTAGTTGGATTCTTACTGATTGTATGGGGTGGACAGGTGTCTTTATGCAGCTAACGACCTCAAACAGGTGCATCTAATTTAGGATAATAAATGTAGTGGAGGTGGACATTTTAAAGGCAGACTAACAGGTCTTTGAGGGTCAGAATTCTAGCTGATAGACAGGTGTTCAAATACTTATTTGCAGCTGTATCATGCAAATAAATAGTTAAAAAAATCATGTATTGTGATTTCTGGATTTTTTTTTTTTTAAGATTATGTCTCTCACAGTGGACATGCACCTACTATGACAATTTCAGACCCCTCAATGATTTCTAAGTGGGAGAACTTGCAAAATAGCAGGGTTTTCAAATACTTATTTTCCTCGCTGTGTATATATATATATATATATATATATATATATATATATATATATATATATATATATAGTGATACCAGGGGTCACCAACCTTTCTGACACCGAGAGTTACTTCTTGGGTACTGACTAATGTGAAGGGATACCAGATTGATACACACTTCTGAAATAACAAATTTGCTCAATTTACCTTTAATTATATGTTATTATTAATAATTAATTATATTCATCTATGTCAGGGTGTCAAACTCAATTGCACAGGGGGCCAAAACTCAAAGCACACTTTAGGTCGCAGGCCGAACAGGATAAACATTTATTGAACACACTAAAACAATGTTTTTTAAACATAAATATGAATAAAAATAGACAGGAATATTACTTCAGAGTAAATAAACATAAACTTAAATATTTTGCTCTCCATAAAAGTATATCCTGTCAAAATTATACAAGTTAGAAATATGAACATGCTGCGAAAAAACCCTGAACAAATAAATAAAAATTGTGCTTTTAAGTAAACGTTAAAATAACAAATCAAAACAATCAGATTTCTGTGCTCTTATGCCATTTTATAATAAATAATCTTAAACTTTAAATAACTTAAAATATTGTGCTCTCCATGAAAATATCTCCTGTCAAACACCAGACGTCTCACAGCTTCATCATGCAGCTCTTCAGAAACTCTCCCTCTGTAAATAACCAGCTGATGTTACTCTGATTTCCTCCTCTGCTTTCACACCAGCTTCACTTTGTGATTTTGCTCTGGTGAAAAACGTCTGTTGAAATGTCAGATTCTTCTTTAACTCTTCTACTTTCTGTATCTTCTGCTCTGTATTTAGGACATTAATAACAATAATAATAGATCTATATAAAATCATCTTGCGGGCCGGATATAATTGTACGTCGGCCCGGATTTGAGTTTGACACCCCTGATCTATGTGAAGACACTGATCATGTTAATGATTTCTCACAATAATTATCAACAATGATTTAACAAGGTAGGAAACAGCTATTTTTTTAACAGATATTTGACTTTGAAATGTAGTAAAGTTAAAGTAAAAGTTTGCTTGTAATAGAAATGCTTGAGTAAAGTACAGATACGTGGAAAAACTACTTAAATACAGTAATGAATCACATTTACATTTACTGGTTACTACTGCAGTGCTTCTGGCACTCCTTTTCTGTGTGTGTGTGTGTGTGTGTGTGTGTGTGTGTGTGTGTGTGTGTGTGTGTGTTTTTGTGCGTGTGTGCGTGCGTGCATTTGTGTGTGAGTGCAAGAGAGTATAGAGGACTTGTTAAATATAGTGACATGCATGGTAGGCCACTTCTCTTTTATTCACTCTCCCTCTTCATTGCTTTGGTGATTCTTACTTCGTTTGTACCTTGATCTAACAAAGTAACCTTTTTTGTATGCTGGCTTATCTATTTAAGCTGAAATACTGAGATAGCAGGATCTTAACTACCACCCCACTGTGTGTAAGGAACAGAAAGAAGAACAGGGAAGAAGAGTAAGCGGTAAGAAGTTTGTAATACTTCATACTGGAATAGACATGTTCAGAATACAACATCAGCTAGGACTTATTTCATGCTCTTGACTCTAGAGGTAGTACTTACTTCTTATCAAAAAATTACAAGCAATACAGTTGACAAGCACTAACTATAATGCTAAATGTTCCAAGATAAATTTGTCGAAGGATTGCTATGACTGAATAAATTGTATGTTTATAGCTTATATGCAACATTGGTTTTTCAAATTTGGCTTACTTTGGAGTCACACTTTTGTGTGACTGTAAATATTGCTAAACAAATTCAAGCTAGTAATAAATTACTTTAAAAAAAAGAATATTTCAAAAATGTATTTATTGTAAGATATACAATTTTAGAAAAGTGGATTTTGCTGTAACATTGCTTAACAATGAAAAATGGCTTAACATGACATTTACTGAAATTGATTAATGTGAGGCTTTAAATATCCTGCATACTACCTACATATCCCACATACTGTTTAAGATGGGGGAGGGAGTCATGTTTCATTGGGTAGACTGGAAACCAATGACTGATTTATCTTGACAAGAATCTAGCCTTTTTGTACAGCTATTCTGTCAATAATCTAGTTATTCTTCAGTATACCTTCCCTTGTGTACATCTGGTCAGCAGTCATGAATATGATGGTTATTTTTATAAATACAATCATATTACCAATTATAGAATTATTTAAACTATGAATTATTTTATTATTACTTATCTGTTTAAATGATAAAGATTAAATCAAATTATTAAATAAAATTACTTAATTAGCTACATCATATGTATTATTTATTTGTTTATATTTAATAAATATTAGCATATTTATATTACTAAACCGTTCCTTGAAACATGCAAATACTGACTGAGAAAAGTGGATAAAATAAGTACTTGGGGGTAAAATCTATAATATTACAGTCTGCCCTACTTAGGCAGAGGTTTATAAAAATGTCCTTTAGTGCTGGATGCTAAAAGAGACTTAACAACCTTTAATGAAGTGCATTGTGGTCATTCATTCTAAATTTGTACCATAAGTGGAGGCTTAAATGACTCTGGGGCCACTAACTGACAATGTTAAGGGAAAAGCAGCTGCTGAAACTAAATCAGATCATTAGTTCAGAATCAGTTAAAATTGTCTACAAATTGATACACTAAGCTAGTTTAGAACTGTCTAAAAATGTATTATTTTTTTAATTAAATTTTGAGACAAGAGCCTTAGTACATAATCTTTTTTTGATTGAAAACATATTAAAGATAAGAATGTATTAGTGCTAAAACATCTGTGGTCAAGCATTCTATAGACTATGCTGTTGCCTCTAGTTACCTCTTACTCTCGGTCTGGGTAAACTAGTACAAAGTTGCATACAGCATACACTATGCATAAAGCACAGATTTAGATCAGGCATCTTGTTTCCTGGAGGAAAGCCACTGGCATAGGCTCTGGGAAAAAGGCTCTATTTATAGTGATGAAATAGTTTTGCTAGTGCTAGTAATGTGTCTGTGAACAAAGTGAGCCTCTATAAGCCTTCTCAGAAAAGAAAAAGCTGTAATTACTGCTATATATATATAGCCTTTGCTGCTTTTACAGCTTTTAGAAAAATCAGTCGTTCCTTTTTATTTATGATTGGATAAAAAATTGTTTTGACTTGGCAGTGGCGGATTGCAGTCCAGAGCAGCATCTTGCCAGGGGCGGTTCATGCAAAAAAAAAAAAAAAAGGTCATAATTTTTTATATTTATTTATTTATTTATTTATTTATTTATTTATTTATTTATTTATTTATTTATATGTTTTTACCGATTATTTGCACGGTCATGGCAGTTATTATATCCAGTCACGGTGAAGGAAGCTAGGAGAAGTTCCCTTACTCATACACTCAGCAAAAGTGGGGGCTGGCTGATGTCACGTCAGTAAGGAGAGCTACAGAAAAACCTGGAATTAGCAGGTACAATTGTTTTTGCCATGGCCTGTATGCACGCTCATCACTCAAGACTGCCTTGCTGAGGAAAAAAGAAAAGGAAAAAATGTTGAAGCTTATTTAAAGTTTGCTACACATCATTTAGACAAGCCTGTGAAATACTGGAAGAATATAGTCTGGTCAGATGAGACCAAAATAAAACTCTTTGGATGCCATAATACACCCCATGTTTGGAGGAAAAATGGCACTGCACATCAGTCTAAAAACACAAATCCAGCAGTGAAGTTTGGAGGTGGGGGGCATCATGGTGTGGGGCTGTTTTTCAGCAAATAATACTGGCAAACTTCATAGAATGGAAGGAAGTATGAATGGAAAATCTACCAAGACATTCTTGATAATCATTTGCTGCCATCTACCAGGATGATAAAGGAACATGCTGAAATGGACATTTCAAGACAATGATCCCAAACACAGCTAAGGAAACTTTCAATTGTTTTCAGAGAAAGAAAATAAAGCTGCTAAAATGGTTCATCCAATCCCCTGAATTTACTGCTATAAAAATGTATAGAAACTCGAGATCAGAGTTCATAGAAGTGGCCACAGAACCTTAAAAATTTGAGGACATTTGTGTAAAAGAATTTATATAAAATATATATCATACAGTGGAACCCGGTTATGTCGATGTCCTAGGGGGTTGCCAAAAAGCATCGAGGTAACCAATGATCGAGATAAACGAAAATCAATATGGCGGCAATATATTAACGTGCTTGAAATTTCTTTATGTACATGATGTGCGTTAATAAATGAGAATGTGCATGCATGAGATAAGTGGGTTCCACTGTGGGTTCCACTGTGTGTGTAATATATATATATATATATATATATATATATATATATATATATATATATATATATATATATATATATATATATATGCATGCCATGCTTTTCCATTCGAAATTTCAGTCAGAACATATGACTGCCATAAACTTTTATCCATATTAGGTATTAAATCAAATAAGATTGTGTTTTTACATGCCTTTACTCATTTCAAGCTTCAAGTTTTATTATTATATTGGCAGGTCATTTTACTTCTTTATAGCAATAAATAATTAAAGTTATCTGCAACTGGAACAAGAATATGTCAGCTTGCACTTAACTGAAATGCAAGCTGACCTATATTATAATATAATACACACCGTATATTATAAAGTATACTGTTTTAATTATTGCTTTATTGTAATCTTATAACAGAAACCTTTACACTACTTTTAACTGTATTCAAGACATTTTAGTCTCTTTAGTCTCTTTAGGGATTAATAATTAGCTAATGTGTTTTTCATAATATGTTAAAGAAACTAGCTACCGATTATCTGGAGAAGTCTACTTTATACCATTACCTATAAGAGAGCATTTTAGGATGTAATGAAAATAACTGCTTGATCACTAGTATGATTACACTGATGTATTTTTTTTATTAGAATATGTTTGAATACATGTATGAATTAATGGCATTTTATCAGCTCAAACTTAGCAACATGATTCTTGTTTTCTTTGCCTTGAAATCTTCACCCAATAACTGAGTTCCAATATAAGGCATGCTTTTTTTTAACCTTTGCATCAGTTCAAGTCTTAAAAGTGCATCCTTCTAAAGTAAAGTTTTAAATGTAGTGCAACCTAGCCAGTACCAAGAGTGATTCATGTGTTAACAAAGCAGATGGTTTAATATTTGATAATGTGTGTTATTAGATTCTATTGTTCTCACATGAGATCAGGAAATATTTGCAATTAGCAGAGATTATTTTGTAGTTTCTGACCATAGTAAGACCAGAATTTGGGATGAATTTAAGACCTTCACTCTGAACAGTGACAGTTTTATGCCTGTGAACAGTTTTCCCTCACTGTAGAACAATAAACTTAAAATTGTTTGGAAAGGATCAGGGTTAAACAAAGATACATAAAAAAATACATCAATATTTTAAAATAAAATACCAACTACCTTAACTTCAAGTGTATCAAAATAAACTACAAAATACAGCAGCCACACTATGTATTAAAATAAACTACTGTATCTTAAAATTAAGAGAATAAACTGTTGGGAATAAATTAATAAAATTTCATCTAACAAATATTAGAATTTGGGTTGTAAATGTAGGTCAGTGCTTCTGATATTGTTTAGGCCAGCAGAAAGGGGTTTGCTAGCCCTGACCGCCCACCACTGACCTGTGCATGTCAAGCTTTACCAAGGTCTGTGTTGTCTCTTGTGTGAATGAGTTCAACAGTGCAGCTATTGTTAAATGTTTGGTCATGTGTGTATGAGGCCCACTTGAGTAGTACAGGATGGAGAACACCATTTGATTTAAACCTGGATCACTCCACTTCTTCTGATGGTTTCTATTTTCTGAGATCTATACTCTTTCTTCTATGTCATAAAGGCATTAATTTACACAAGACATGGCCTTAGCTCCAAAATCAGTTAGAGAGACTTGTGATCATGTTCTAGGTTCCTATTATTTGAAAGTGCGCATAATTGTTTACAGACTCCTTAGACTATCTTTGGTATACCTGCATGGCAACACTGCAAAATTACTATGAAACACATGCATAGGAGACAAGCTTTTGCCTAAGAAAATCAATTTTGAGAAGGTATGCACAATATGCCCATAAGTACTACAACTATACATAGTTAAAATCCGGCAAGAAGGAAAAATACTGCAACCAGAATATGATACCCAAAAAAAAAAAAAATAAACCCACAGGCCTGCTACTCTCCAGGATATGGAAATTAAAGAAATGTAAACTTCAAGATATGAAAACTTTAGGATATGGAAAATAAATAATTGTTAAATAAGTAAAAAAGAATAAAAAAAATTTGTAAGCAGACCAAATAGGAAGTCCTGTTGGTAATCTGATCAAGTCTCATAAAGTGGGTGAGCAATAGGATAGCATGGAATCATTCCTAAGACTTTTTTTTAAGTGTTCATTATAAATTGGCATGATTGATCCCCAGAGCTTCAATAGAACAATTAATCAATATTACAAAGTCATAATTGTCATAGAAACCTTATTAAATCTAGAACAGATGCAGTAAAATAAGCAGTAGGTTTTCCTGAGTAAGAAGATTGATTTAAATCTAATTTCTATAATAAAAGAAATAACTATGATAACTTATATCATGCTCGGCTTTGCTATGCAAATACTTTGAAATATATAGCTTTTACATACCTACACAAACACATGTCCTCTTTGTTTTCTTTAGACAATCCAGAAGCCATGCGTTCCCGTAGCAGCAGTCTGGAAAATATTTCAGAGGTGAATTTCTCTCACATGCAGGCTCAGACAGAGCAAAGAGAATCCATGTGTGATGTGCCCTCAACCAGCTTTCGGGAATCTGGCCGATTATGCCACAGGGAACCCTCAAACAACACGAGTACAGTACAACACAAGCAAAAAATTAATTGCTGCAACCAGGTACACAAGAAAAACAGTAAGCTGACAGAGCAGACATCAACGCCATCATTGGGGAACAGCAAGGACCTTTCCCATGATGATCTACTTCTTCTGCTAAGCATTCTGGAGGGAGAGATACAGGTATTAATTAGGGGAATTCACTCAGTAAATTCATGTTAATTCACCTAGACGTCAGGCTAAAGAAGCAAAGAGTAGAAACTGATGTCAGAATGAATGTGTAATACTGTGTGAGGTTGCAGTGGAACACCTGGGAGTTAGGCAGATGTGTAGTGGATCTCCATGCTTTTTTTTTCGTCCTTGGTGTTTGGTGCACTTGCAAAATGTCAAAACAAAAGACTATACATTATATATTATTTAGAATTATTACAGTCACTCAGACAGGTGATCATCTTATTTTTACTGGAGTTTTTTTTGAGAATTTTTATATATCAAAGTTTTATCAGGCAGGTCTGGTATGTATAGGATGTCAATAAAACAGGACACTTTAAAAGGGACAGAGATTTCAAAACATGGGGAAAAATAAAGAATAGTTTAACTAACTACAAAACTACAGATAACATGCTATATCATAGATGATCTCAAAAAATGTTATTTTATATTTATACTTGAGATGCTCAAAACCACTAAAATGTGCATTATCTATATCATTATCATGTGCATTATCTATATTTTTATAGGCCAGAGATGAGGTAATAACAGTGCTGAGAGCAGAAAAGATAGATATTGCATTACTGGAGGCCCATTATGGCTTTGTGACTCCTCCCAAAGTCCTTCAAGCCCTTCAGAGAGACAACATAAGCAAAGGTCATGGCTGCCGTGAAGACATCTATGAAAAGCCCATTGCAGAGGTAAGAGAAAAACAAACATCTTAATTGAGAATGAAAAAAGCCACCTTTTTTAATTTGAGAGTCAATGTGAACCTGCAAAAACATCTTCTTTATGTTAACAGTTTTGCGGTTACATTTGTGCTAGGGAGTCATGGCCAGACAGTATTAAAATGAATTTGTGGATTCGAATAAAGAAATGTGAAAATTAAAGTACACATCTTTGAATTCTATGGTTTCATAAATCTTCCAGTCCTCAGCAGGTATTAGAATTAGGTAAATACAGCCTCGGATGAACAACAATGCATTACATATTTTACCATGTTAATATTTATTTTACAAAATTAAATCCAAAATAGAAAAGCCAAATATGAAAAAATCAAGTGCACCTTATGATTTAATAACTTGTAAAAACAGCTTTAGCAGCAATAACTGACCTCACATAATTGTAGAGGAATTTTGGAGTACTCTGCTTTGCAATGTTGCTTTTAGTCAATTGAGGTTTGTAGGCATCTTGTTCTCAGAATTCTTAAGGTCCTGCTAAAAATGTAATTGTGTTGAGCTCTGAACTTTTACTGGGCCTATACTACATATTAATTCTGTTGTTTATCAGCCATTCTGTTATAGATTTGCTTTTGTGCTTAGGATCGTCGTCCTGCTGCATGACCCACATTTGGCCATGCTTTAGCTTCTACACAGATGGCCAATTACTTTGTATCAACATAGGAATGTATTTGGTATACAGATAAGTGAATGGTCAACTCAATGACTGCAAGGTGCCCAGATCCAGTAACTGGAAAACAAGCTCAAATCATCACTGCTTCATCCCTGTGCTTGACAGTTGGAATGAGGTGTTTGTGCCAATATGCTGTCTATCATTTTTTTTCCATTATGGCCAAACATCTTTAATTTGGTCTTGTTTGTCCAAAATACAATGTTCCAGATATCTTGTGGTTTGTTTAAATACAATTTTGCAAACCTAAGCCATGCTGCCATGCTCTTTTTAATAGAGAAGACACTTCCTTGTGGACATCCTTCCAAACTAAATCTATACTTGTTCAGTATGCGAACATGCTAAGTGAGGCATGTAGAGTCTAAGATGTAACTCTTGCCTTATTTGTAATTTCTCTAAACATTGCATGGTCTGACCTTGGGGTAATATTGCTGGCTTGGATGATTTCCACGTGTAAATAAGCTTCCATACTGCAGAATGATAACCATTGTCTAAATAATTGGCCATCCCAACCTTCTCAGATTTAATAGGAACCAACAATTGATTCTTTAAGATCCTGTCTTTCTTCCTTGGCATGTGTAAACACATTAATTTGTTTTTTTATGGAGGTCACACTTGCTGACAATCAATTAATCAAGGAGGGCATTTTATTTCCAGCACCTGGCTGCTACTTAGTCCCTTAATTCCTATAGAAACATGGTTTCTCCATTTTGTTTACATTTTTGTAAAAATAAATAATGGCATGTGTAATATGTCGTGTTTCTGGCTCATCTGGGATTGTATTTATTACATTTTAAGACATGATAAGGACCAGATTATTTTTATTACAGTATATCCTGACACTTAACAATCCAATTCAGAAGGCCTTATTTCTTTTTCACATCACTCTATATAATTTATTTTAAAATGCACAGTCCCTTTTGCACAGGCACATTTATTTTTGACCACAACAATAGCAATAGAACACAGCGCAATAGAACACTTACTCAAGTTAAGTACATTTGCTAATTGAAAAGCTCCTTTTAAAGTTTTGAAAAACTATGGATGCCCTTTAAGAGTGACATTTTAATTGAGTAAGGATAGAAACCTTCAAAGGCATAATTGAAAAAATAAATGTTTCCTTGCATTTTACAATATTTTACCTTTAGCACTTCTAGTAAAACACATTTTAAGTGTCTGGCATGAAGTGCATATTTTGCTAAATATTTTCATTGTACAACAGCCAACAACAAATTGATATTTTCCTGTAAGCTAACAACTAATGTCTACATTTGCACTTCTTAGTTGGACAAACTTGTGGAAAAGCAGAAAGAAACATACAGACGTATGCTGGAACAGCTGCTGCTAGTAGAGCAAGCACACAAACAGGCACTCTACAGACTAGAGGATGAGAAGCGCAATCACAGCGAGTACATGAAAAAAAGTGACGAGTTCACCAACCTTCTGGAGCAGGAAAGAGAACGGTCAGTACCAACAACAAAAAAAGAGCCAGTCTTCACCCAAGCTGAAAAAGCATTATATAATGAGGAAATTCATGCAGTCCTTTGTTTGAAAACTCTAAAGAATGGACAACCACCAAACATATCCCAGGCTCAGCTGCTTTAAAATTTTCAATTTACTAAAATAACTATTACAAATATGGGAAATACAATATGGCAACACATTTTTGACATCAGTTTCCGTTTGAGTTTTCAGTTTTAGAAAAAGGGTCTAAGAGATGAATCAGAGATAATTTTTTTTTAAATACTATGTCTTATGTATGAGATTTATTATCATGAGAATAATTACCGTAATTTCCAGACTATAAAGGGCACCCATATATAAGCCGCACCCACTGAATTTGACAAAGATTTTTATTTTGAACACAAAACCTGATGGATTCCAAGATGGTGCCGCTGTGTTCGGCCTGCCACTTGCTCCTCTGTTTTTTCATGTTTATTTTTGCTACCGTCTCGTCGTTTATTGTGCATGATCGCACCACGCTGCTGGAACTGCGTTTTACAACTAATCGCCTCTTAAACACCCAGTCATTTAGACCACCACCGCCACTGTTGACATTAATTCCTCCTTTCCTGAGACACCCTGTCTGTTTGCTACCAGGCAGGAAGCGCCGCAGAAGGCGCGGTCGGAGAGGCGGGTTACATGCCAGGCTGAGGACTCACCTGGATTCTCCGTCTCCGAGGCGTAAAGATCAACTAGGATTTGGCAATGCTAGAAGATCACGGGAATGCTACCGATGGCTCCAGCCGGTTGGCTCCAACACTGGTGTTCCATTTCAGTGTCCTCGCCGCATTGAAACATCCACCCAGGGTTGTGTCCAAGAAAACCTCCGTCCAATAGGTCACACTCTTGACCTTATTATTTCTCGTGGGGTGAATATGTCAGATTGTGAGGTCAAGGATTTCCCCATCCCTGACCATTCTCTTATAAGGTTTGACATTTGTGCTGTTTCGCCTGCACCAACGTCTACTGCCCCTCATCATCGTCGCATTATTACCTCATCTACAGTTGATGATTTTGTCGCTGCCTTCTCTGTTTCCGATCTCGCCTCTACTACTGAATTGACATCGCCCCTTTGTCCAGGCCATTTCCTCGCCTTCTTCCATACCATCTGCTCCCAGATTATGGACTCTGTTGCGCCCTACAAGGTGAAGTCGACCAATGGTCCATTGGACCCCTGGCTCAATGATACAACTCGGGCCCTCAGGCGCCGGTGTAGACAGGCTGAGCGAAGATGGAAGAAGGATAGTCTGCAGATGTCGCTGGAGATGTCTTGCCACCTACCAGAGTGCACTGAAGGAAGCTAAAGGACAGTACCTTTCTGCTCTCATCAACAGCAATAGCCACCGCCCCGGAATTTTATTCAGCACTATCAATTCTGTCATAAATCCGGTGTCTGTCGTCTTGAATGACGTTTCTGAAAACAAATGCAATGCATTCAGACAACATTTTTTGGACAAGGTTTTGTCTGTTAGGCAAACCATTACACAAGTCCCCGCTGTTGCCATGTCTACTTGTGCGGCCCAATGTGTGCTAGAGAACTTTGATGCTGTTACTCTGGTGGACCTCAGGAAAGCTGTCCACGAGTTGAAGCCCACCACCTGCCCTCTAGACGCTGTTCCTGCCAGGATTTTGAAGGAGGCTGTTGACATCATAGCTCCCATTCTTGTCTCCTTCATAAACAGCAGCTTTAGCTGTTCCCGCTGCTTTCAAACACGCTATTGTTAGGCCGCTGCTCAAGAAACCCAACCTTGATCCCTCCATACTATCTAACCTGTCATTTCTGTCTAAGTTGATGGAGAAGCTTGTTTTCGCCCAGCTTCAGTCTCACCTTCAACTGCACGGGATTGGTGATACATTTTAGTCCGGTTTCAGGTCGAGACATAGCACTGAATATTAAGGGTCCATAATGACATTCTTGGAGCCTTGGATGGTAAAAGCTCTGTGGTTTTGGTGTTACTGGACCTTACCGCTGCATTCGACACCGTGGATCACGCCATCCTCATCTCTCGTCTTCAACATGTTGTTGGTCTGCAGGGTGCAGTACTAAATTGGTTCTCTTCACACCTCACTAACAGAACTTTTTCAGTAATGCTGGATGATCATTCTTCCTCGGTTGCTCCTCTGTCATCTGGTGTGCCCCAAGGATCTATTCTTGGTCCTATTCTGTTCTTACTCTATATGCTGCCACTTGGTCAACTCATCTCCAATCATAATGTTCAATTTCATTTCTATGCTGACGACCTCCAGATCTAACTTCCTGTGATTCAGAGTAAGCGTTCTGCATTGGACCCTCTCCATAGATGCCTTCAGGATGTTAAACAGTGGCTTTCCCAGAACTTCCTTCATCTAAATGAAGAAAAGACTGAGTACATCCTGTTTAGCTCGGACTTACCCAGCAGTTCTCTGAGTTTTGGTCCTCTTACACCTCAGTTTGCACCTACCATGTGTAACCTGGGTGTTATTTTTACCAAAGTATGCACTTCGATAAGCAGATCAGTGCAGTAGTGAAGGCGAGCTTTTATCAGCTAAGGCTCCTCAGCAAGGTCAAATCATTCTTGTCCAAAGCTGACCTTGAAAAAGCTATACATGCCTTCATCAGCTCGAGGATTGACTATTGTAATGTCCTTTACACTGGACTTAACCAATCACTTTTAAATCGGCTTCAAATGGTACAAAACGCGGCAGCTCGTCTTCTCACCAACACCTCCAAAAACTCCCACATCACCCCTGTCCTCCGCTCGCTTCATTGGCTTCCGGTGTGGTTTAGGGTGGAGTATAAGGTCCTGCTGTTTGTGTTCAAGGCAATCAATGATCTGGCCCCGCCATACCTCGCCGAATTATTAAAGGTCTACCAACCAGCCAGAACTCTCCGCTCCTCTGGACTTACCTCTCTGGTTGTTCCTAAATGCAAGTATAAAAAGTTTGGAGGCCGGTCATTTGCTGTCCAGGGACCAATGCTGTGGAATGCACTTCCAGCACACATACGATGCGTCACTGAGCTGAGTATTTTTAAATCGCAGTTGAAAACTCATTTATTCAGACAAGCTTTTAACACATAGCCCTGATTCAACTGCTATTTTATGTTCATTGTGTCTTATTTTTTATTTTAATTTATTTCTTAAGTATTCATTTATTTTTTTATATATATTTTTTTATTAAATTTGTATTTTATTTTTAATATTTATTTTTTGCTTTACTGGAAAGCGCCTTGTGCTCCTTTTGGTGGTTGTAATGCGCTTTATAAATAAAGTTTGATTGATTGATTGATTGATTGATTGATAAATAAGCCGCACCTGTTTATAAGCATCAGTAAGTATCAGTCTACACTGAAACTAATGAACTTTACACAGGCTTTACAAAAAAGTGTCTGTTACACGGGTGAAATATGTTGTGGCTTCTTTAAGAGCAGAGCGGCATTTTGGGAATAGCCTGTGTTCGATTTTTATCTTGCCCAAACAAAACTTAATTCTTGGAGAGGTTTTCCATATGACCTGCGATACCCGTAGTGCTTTTCTGATATCAGGGAAGAATCACAGCACACAGCAAGTGTTCTTCTTTGGTTTATTGCAGGCAGCAGACACGTATATATACACACATTGGAGAGAAAACTGACCTAAAGTTGTTTCCTGTTTAGGCAAGGGGATATACTAGCCGGAGATGTGTAAGCCAGATAAAGACTCCCTGTATACCTTACATACTAACATCGTAAATATTCTATATACACTGAACAGACAAAGGAATGTGTGCAAAGCAGTGTGAGAACCATCTTAACACTAACTAACTCTTTTTTGGCTTGAAGTTTGTAAAACCTGGAAAAACCCAGGAAAAATTCATAAATAAGCTGCTTTGTTGTTTAAGCCGCGGGGTTCAAAACGTGGGAAAAAAGTAACATAGTATGAACACTTTTACCACTTATCCAGGTGTCGTTAGGGATTCGGCCTTTATGCGTGCACAGCTATCTCCTGCCCAATTTGCATCCATCCTTACGGCCATCAGGAGGATCAGAGAATGGCAGTCACTTACTGTCAAGCTGTACCAGAGACTGCTGGGGCTAATGGCAGCAGTTTCCAGTGTGGTTCCACTTTGCCTCCTGCACATGAGACCCCTTCAGGATCTGAGGGTTCTCTTGGAGGAGCAATCCACTTCAAACAATCAAGATCACATGGCGAGCCATACGTGACCTAGATGTCTGGAGATATCCCAGGTTCCTAATTCAGGGCCCCGTGTTGGGAGTTTCCGGTCTTGCGTAATGAGCGGCTCCTCTGCCCAAGGACTATGGGGAGGGCCCCCATATGCTTTGGCACATCAATTGCCCAGAGATGCTGGCCATGCTTCTAACTTTGAGCTCCTGTACAAGCTTCCACTCCAGATCCTCATGTAGGCCAATGGCTCAGGCGTGGCCGATGCTAGGCCTGTACACTTTTCCCCTGTCACACTACTTCCGGGAGAGTTCTAGAGAGAGTTTGCCAGGATTAAGTCCTTCTCCCCCTGGTGGCCCCACTGTGGCAGACCTGGTATGGACTTGGTAGCCCATTTCGAACATCCTCCCTGGGAGATTCATCACAGATGAGATCCAGTTAACTGCGTGGTTGGTTCAGTGCTGGAGTTCCTTCAGGAACCGTTCGCCAAAGGTTTGAAAATGTCTACCCTCAAAGTCTATGCTTCCTGCTATTTCGGAGTATCATGCCCCCATGGCAGTGACTCGCTGGTGACACGTTTTCTCCATGGCACCCGGAGGCTGAGGCCTTCAGTGCGACCTAGAGTGCCTGTGTGGGACTTGGCTGTTTTGGAGGCTCTATCTGAGCCCCCCTACCAGCGGTTGGCCGAGGCATTTTGGAGGCATCTCACAGTCAAGACTGTGTTCCTCCTGACATTTGCCCTCTTAAGAGAGTAGGGATTTGCAGGCCCTTTCCGTGGCCCCCTCTCTTTTGGAGTTTACTTTAGGCATGGCCAGTACACTAGAACAGGGTACATTCCTAAGCTGCCCTCAGTCGTCTCACAACCTGTTAGGGTCCAGGCAATTTATCCCCCTCCTTGTCAGGCCCCAGATGAGGAAAAGCTGAATCGGCTGTGTCCGCTGCAAGCACTGGACATTTACGCCCACAGGATGAGTCAGTGAAGGAAGTCGGAACAACTGTTCATTTGCTACGGCCTCCCGTCTGCCGGTGATGCTGGATTACACGTGATTTAGAGCGTGGACAATGCGGAAGAGTTCCCAAAGTGTTGTTGACACAGAGTCTCGTTCCCTCAGGAAACCAGGGTTACATACATAACCTAGAGACGTAATTTATGTATGTATTGTGTGATCAATCATATATGGTGAAAGAATTTTATCGAAATAATCTTTATTTTTTATCTTTAGCTATAGAACCATAGTAAGTTTTATGTAGATTTTTGACACTCACTTATTATACTTTCACGACAGTTGGACATGTTACATAACAGAGAAAATTAAGGGACTATAGGGTTATAGATACTATGCCAACAAAAGTTTAAACATATAGCATCTGACCATGAGATTCACGTGTGCTTTTTAAACATTAACACACTTAGTTTTTCAATGTGTGCTACATCGCTGTGCTGCATGCCATGTGCTCCAGTATGGAAATGTGGTGACAAGGAGGAAAGAAAGGCATCAGAACTCCAAGTCTAAGCGTTTTCTGACCCGACATTTTGGGGGTTTTTTTGTTTGACGGGGTAAGCTGTGCACATACAAACACACACACACACACACATATATATATACATATATTAATTTATAAAAAAAAAAAACAGGAAAAAGGGCAGGTGCTCAAGCCCCCTTTCCCCTTTGATGTCTATGTGTGTATGTGTGTATGTGTGAAGACCAAAGCGAGGAAGGCTGCAGGCCCAGAAGGCATCAGCTCCAGGCTACTTAAGACCTGTGCAGACCAGCTGTGTGGCATATTGCTGTACATGTTTGACCTGAGCCTAAGGCTGGGAAAGGTGCCACAGATATGGAAAACATCCTGCGTGGTGCCTGTTCCAAAGACGTTGCCGCCCAAAAGACTTCGGAGACTATCGACCAGTAGCACTGACCTCGCATCTGATGAGAGGCTGGTGCTCACTCATCACCGACCTCTGGTGAGCCCATCAATGGATCCACTTCAGTTTGCCTACAAACTTGGCATTGGAGTGGAAGACGCAGTCATCTTCCTCCAAAATCGGGCTATTTCACACCTGAAAAAAGGCTGGGAGCACTGTGAGAGTCATGATTTTTGACTTCTCTAGTGCTTTTAACACCATTCAAACTGCACTCCTGAGGAATAAGATGGTGTACATGGGAGTGGACCATCATCTGTCTACTGGACTACCTCACAGACCGACCACAGTATGTGAGGACTCGTGACTGAGTCTGCCATGATTGTCTGCAACACAGGAGCCCCACAGGGAACGGTTCTAGCCCCGTTTCTCTTCACCGTCTACACTGCAGACTTCATGTTCAGCTCAGCAACCTGTCACCTACAGAAGTTCTCTGATGACTCTGCCATCGTCAGCAATTTACAAAAAAGGGCAGAGCAGACTCTTTCTGCTGAGGAAACGAAGGTCTTTTGGAGTGCAGGGAGAGCGACTAAAGACCTTTTTTGACTCTGTGGTGGCCTCAGCCATATTCTATGGAGTGGTCTGCTGGGGCAGCAGCATCTCTACTGCAGACAGGAAGAGACTGGACAAGCTGATCAGGAAGGCAAGCTCAGTCCTGGGGATTCCCCTGGACACTTACAGGAGGTGGGAGAAAGGAGGATGGTAGCAAAACTGTCATTGCAGGAGAATGCCTCTCACCCCCTGTATGTAACCATTACATCGTTGAGCAGCTCCGTCAGTGACAGACTGTTACAGAAGGTCTTTTCTCCCTGCTGCTATTAGACTTTACAATCAAAGCTGCTCCCAGTAAAACCAGTCACCAAAATACAACACATTACTTTTTAGCTGTGCAATAACATTACCTGTGTGCAATATTACATGCAACATGTGCAATATTACCTGCAATATGTGCAATATTACCTGCAATATGTGCAATATTACCTGTGTGAAATACTACCTGCAATGCGTACGTTTTTTCTTCCCTTATTGTATTTATACATTGTACTGTGTATATACTGTATATTATAGTATGTGTATATTCTTTTTATATATTTGCATTTATTTTTATTTCTTTCATTTGCTGCTGTAACAAAGAAATTTCCCCACTGTGGGACAAATAAAGGTATATCTTGTGTCTGTTCACCGCTGACCACAAATGTATGTCATAGCAGTATATTTATTTATATATATATATATGTATATAACTGTGGCAGATGTTGCAGTGCTTTTTAGGATTTGTAATATGAGTGGTGTGAGTGCAAACATAAGACACAGAAGCCTCATTTGCACTTTCGGTCCATTGCTGTGATCAGTCAACATGCAAGAGTTGCCTGTAAACAAATGCAACTAACTGTGGTTTGTCTCTATAAAACAATCAGTTATAAAAGATAAAATGTATTTATCAATTAATATCAGTGGTTACATAGGATACAATCTCCTGTTACATAAAATCCCGGTTAGAGAAACTAGAAAATGATATAAGGAATTGAGAACTCCTACTTGTATATTTTTTGCCTTTTTTAAATTTTTGTTTAAGAATTGTATCCTAATGTCATAATTTAATTTACAATGTCTTGTCACTGAAAAAAGAAATATTTTCTTTGTTTAACCTCACCATTTGAGCTTTCCTTGTGCTTCAGGTTAGAACATATCTTGTTCCCTTTGAAATACTTGAGGGGAATAAAAATAAATGTAAATCTTAAGTAATAATTTACCATCATAGAGAAAATGGAACAAACCAGTAAAAACAAAATCACACTCACAGACTTTAGTATTTTTTATAGAACTAAAATTATGCAATTATTTACATAGACTTCAAAATAGACTTTAACAAAGATAAATGATGGATTCTTTATGGAAATACATCTATGTGATATGGTACAACAGTGCATTAAATATATTTGCAATATAATATAAAGTAAGAAAATAATATATTTACAGTAGAATAACAATATGAATAACTATAAATAACAGTCAATAAAATAATACACTTAAAAAATGAATTGTACATCAATTATAAGAGACGATTCCAAGTCCGGCTGCAAAAGGAGGAGGGTGGGCTTTCAGCTGGCTAAAAAACAGCTACAGAAATGGCAAGTAAGCCTTCAGTGCCTTTTTGCCAAAAGTGCCTCAGGGCAGGGGAAGAATTAAAAAAAAAAAAAAAAAAAAAAAAAAGCATACAATATGTCAAGTCAAGTTTATTTCTATAGTGCATTTGATCTTTTGGCAAGTTGGTCTTATTAGCTATATTTAATAAAATTTACTTAAACAACTTGTGCATTTAATGCTCAAGCATGTCTTGCACAAACATGGTTTTTCACCGAGTCATTATGTCAAAATAGTAGGACAAATGCGGGTGTTACCAAACATTAATTAGGGTTCCATTACATTTAGGTTTATTAAAACCAGGTTGCTATTGTTTCTTAAGGTCATATTAAATATTTGCCACTCTATTTTTTACTGTTTCTTTTTCTGCTTTTTAAAATACTGCATACACATTATATATATTGCGTATTCTACTAAAGACACTGAGAAATGATCATGCATGGTCATCGTACCATTGCTGAAACAACAAAAATAATAGTGGCCTTTTGACTTTCGCACAGTACTACCACTGTATATCTTTTGATCTCGAACACAAATGTTTTTAGTATGACAGGAGCATAAACAGCCTCCCTTTTCCAACTTACTTTTAGATAAGACTGTATGTGTGTTAAAACTATAGCATATTTTTACTGAGACAAATTGAGATCTCAAAACACATTTACATTTTTCAATTCAGAAAGCACACTAATAAAAGAAAATAAAGATGTATTTGTGAAAGATGAATAGATCAATTATGTTGGGTCACAAATGTTATGTTGAACTCCTTCAAATGTAAGTAAATTTTCTATTGTAAATTTCCATGAGCAGGAGCTCACACTTCTCTTTCTGCTAATTAATTAATTTGTATTTTGAAAATACTAAAAAAATACTTTTGCAAAAGAGCATGACATTTCTTTACTAACCTTCCATTAATTAGCCTGTTTGAGCTTTCCTTCACCATTACACTGAACCAGTTGATCAAGTAAACAATGTTCAATGTCTGTGATGTCCCAGATGAAGGTTAGTTTTAAAGTGACCAACAGTTTAATGTTTAATGTTAACAGTTTACAAATGACTCATAATATATTATGTGTCAGGCAGTCATTCATGCAACGGTATGCAAAATCATGATCCTACTAAACAGCTAATTCTTTTAAGGTACAATATTCGGCAATCAAATAATTATTTTCAATTTTCAATTAATTGAAAGATGGCAGCCTGCACATTTCTTAGATAAGATAAGATAAGATAAACCTTTATTCGTCCCACAGTGGGGAAATTTCTATGTTACAGCAGCAAGACAAAGAAATAAAGATAGATGCAAATATATATAAAAAAAGAAGAATATACAAAAAAATAAAAAACAGAAATAAAAATAAATAATAATAACAATAATAATAATAATAATAACAAAGAAATAAAAATAAATGCAAATATCTAAAAATAATATACATATACTACAATACCAGTATATATACAGTACAATGTAATAATACAAATAGGAAAAAAAAAAAAAAGTACGCTTTTTAAGTCATGTTTTTGAGGTAGTATTGCACGTAAATTGCTGGTAATATTGCACATAATATTGTACCTGATTTGTTTAATAATATTTCACACAGATAAAGTTATTGCACATCTTAAAAAGTAATAGCAGTGTTGTATGTTGGTGACTGGTTTTACTGGGAACAGCTTTGGTTGTACAGTCTAATAGCAGCAGGGAGAAAAGACCTTCTGTATCGCTCCTTCAGACACTTGGGATGTATTAGTCTGTTACTAAAAGAGCTGCTCAGCGATGTAACGGTTTCATACAGGGGTGGAGGCGTTCTCCAGCAATGATGATAGTTTTGTTACCATCCTCCTTTCTCCCACCTCCTGTACAGTGTCCAGGGGAATCCCCAGGACAGAGCTGGCCTTCCTGATCAGCTTGTCTAGTCTCTTCCTGTCTGCAGTAGATGCTGCTGCCCCAGCAGACCACTCCATAGAATATGGCTGAGGCCACCACAGAGTCAAAAAAGGTCTTCAGTAGCTCTCCCTGTACTCCAAAAGACCTTAGTCTCCTCAGCAGAAAGAGTCTGCTCTGCCCTTTCTTGTAGATTGCCTCAGTGTTGTCTGTCCAGTCCAGTTTGTTGTTTAGGTGAACACCCAGGTATTTGTAAGAGTCCACTCTCACAATGTCCTTTCCCTGAATGTTCACTGGTGATAGAATTTGTTTGTTCCTACGGAAATCCACCACCAGTTCTTTCGTTTTCCCCGCATTTATCTGGAGGCAGCTCCGTTGGCACCAGTCCACAAAGTTCTTTATAAGTCCTCTGTACTCTCTGTCATCATCATTCGTGATCAGACCGACGATGGCAGAGTCATCAGAGAACTTCTGTAAGTGACAGGTTTCTGAGCTGAACATGAAGTCTGCAGTGTAGATGGTGAACCTTGACAATCATCTTCCTTATATCTTTGTCATGCGGGTACAGAGGCGGACGCCGAAGTAGCAGCAAATAAAGTTTTATTCAAACACAAAACACAAGCAAGGCGGAGCCAACACAAATACCTGCTGCAAAAAAGAGATAATCCGGTGGTGCGCTCACAGCGCGGCCCACAACAGTTCAGAGTCTGCAGGACAATCCAAATAACGGAATCCGGGGGAAAAAAGGAAAGTATAATCCCAGGTGCATCTGGAAAGAGACGCGGTCCACTATGTCCGGGTCGGAATCCGAGTCGTGGGGGTATGATCCACGGCGCGCCTGGAAAGAGGCACGGTCCGCACGAAGAGAGAGAGAGAGAGAGAGAGAGAGAGAGTGTGAAACGGTACGTAGCGGGGATGAGCCTATGCAAATACACGGTACGAACTAAGCACGCACGTACGTACGTACGTACGTACTGACGAACACGCTGGGGCCCCTACAGCATACATCCACGTTGGACCATGTACATACAATAAAGGTCCCGGAGCTTGGGTGAATGTGGGGTTTATATAGGCGGTGTGTTTAGCGTGTAGATGAGAGTCAGGTGTGCGTGGTGAGTGCGACGGAAAGAAGCTCCTTGCGGGACATTCCCCGAAGCACCGAGGTCTGATAGCCGCTGAAGGGGGCGTGGCAGGGGATTCCCCGAAGCACCGAGGTCTGACAGCCGCTGAAGGGGGCGTGGCAGGATTCCCGGCACCGAGGTCTGACAGTCGCTGAAGGGGCGTGGCAGGATTCCCGGCACCGAGGTCTGACAGCCGCTGAAGGGGCGTGGCAGGATTCTCAAGCACCGAGGTCTGACAGCCGCTGAAGGGGGCGTGGCAGGGGATTCCCCGAAGCACCGAGGTCTGACAGCCGCTGAAGGGGGCGTGGCAGGGGATTCCCCGAAGCACCGAGGTCTGACAGTCGCTGAAGGGGGCGTGGCAGGGGATTCCCCGAAGCACCAAGGTCTGACAGCCGCTGAAGGGGGCGTGGCAGGGGATTCCCCGAAGCACCGAGGTCTGACAGCCGCTGAAGGGGGCGTGGCAGGGGATTCCCCGAAGCACCGCGGTTTGATAGCCGCTGAAGGGGTTGTGGCAGGGGGATCTCTGACAATCTTCCTTATCCATACAGTTTCTGTTCTGATCTCAACAGGCAACCTACTGAGTAGGCACCAATCAGAGGCAGGATGATTATGATGTCATCATATGGACTTCTTACAAAGTATTGTACAGCATTTTAAAATGACTAAAATAAAAAACAAGTTTCAAATCAAGTATTTTGATATAAAATATGAAGCCATTTTTAATAACCCATTAATATACCAATTTAAAAAGCCTATTTTACATTTGAAATACAACTAGCATAAATATTGCCCATCCCTAGTTGTAAGGATGCTAATATTAAGATGATCTTAATTCTTTTGTGCATAAAGGCTTTTTCTGTCACATTTGTTTACAATGCCAGAGCCTTTAATAGATTTAAACAGACATTAAGGAGAATGTATTCATAAATTTTCTATCTGATTTAGCTTACTGGTTTCACCATCCCCTCTGTCCTAATCTATAGACTATTTATCAACAATAATTTAGCTGATGCTGCTATTCTTTAAGGTGTTTAAAGTTGTATTGTCCATTGTTATTTGTTTGAACATGCATATGGAATATGGTTGATTGATAAGATTTTTTGTTTTGAAATATTAAAGCGTGTAATAAATCACTGTTTTTTGTGTAATAATAATTGAATCGATCCTCTAATATGTGACTCCATGGCCATGTCCGAAACCTACCCTTTTACTTATGTGGTTCTTACAATCTTAAGATTTTGCGCTAATATGTAATGTAAAATATAAATTATTTCTTACCCTGGTAATAAAACCTTTACTTCTGCACAGTTTTCAGTATATATAAACATTACACACTGTAGTAATATTTACATACGAAATTTATCTGCACTTGTCACTTGCACTGCTACTCTATCTACACTATTTAATTGCAGACAATTAAAGAAATAGTAAGGACTGCAAATAAAAACAATGTGAAACATGTGCCTGACCAATTTTGTACCATACAATTTTTTTTGTGTGTGTTACAAAATAAATATTGTCAATAGAATTATGTTTTGTTAGTGGGAACACAGAGTGTTAGTATCCTCCACCACTATATCTGACAGATAATATAGGTAATTTTGCCTGTTGCCTGCATGTACTTTTTTAAATGGACTACATGTTTACAATGGCTGGCATGTTTTTAATTGTATTTTGATGTTGTTGTTTTTTTATTCAGATTGAAACTAATCAGTGATCAAGAAAAGACCTATCAGGAGCAAAGAGAGGAAGAAAATAACAGGAAGGTCACCAATCTGAAAGATGAACTGACAAAACTAAAGTCATTTGCCCTACTGGTTATTGATGAACAGCAGTGTGTCACAGAACAGCTGGCTCAACAAACTGCAAAGGTTAAGGAGCAGCAGGCTGCTGCCAGAGAGGCCCAAGAGGAGCTGAACTCTGCACAGACCAAGGCACAAAAATTGAAGAGCAAGGTGCAGCATTTGGAGGCTCAATTGCATGACCAAGCTGTTCAGTTCCACCAAGAACAGGAAGCCATGAACACCAAACTGACTGATGAGAAAAAACAAAACAGGCATTTGCATCAGAAGCTGTCTACACTTTGTCAACAACTGGAAGAGCTTGAGCAGTCAAACAAGGTCCTTCGTAGAGCAGAAGAGGAACTGCAGGAGCTACGGGACAAAAATAGCAAAAGACAGAGTGGAAACTTTAGCCTTGTGTCAGAATTGGAAGAGTTGAGGAAAAGAGTTTTAGAAATGGAGGGAAAAGATGAGGAATTGATAAATGTAGAGAATTTGTGCAGGGACCTTAAGAGGAAGCTGGAGAGGGAGTCCATACAAAAATGTAGTTTGACAGCAGAGTTGGACAAGTTGAATTACAGAATCATGGAGCTTGAAAACTTAGATGTTGCCTTAGGAAAGAGTAAGCAGGAATGTAGCTCACTCAGGTGCAACCTTGAAAATGAAAAGACAGTTACTAAACTTATGTCTAATGAATTAGATAATCTGAGGATAAGGATCAAGGAACTTGAAGATGCAGAAGGTCTATTAGAAAAAAATGAATGGACATTAAAAGAAGATCTTACAAAATTGAAAACACTAACAGTAATGCTTTTTGATGAAAGGAAAACCATGGCAGAAAAACTAAAGCAACTGGAAAACAAGGTTCAAAACAGCACTGATAAACTTCAGGCTGAACAGGACAAAGTAACAGTAGTTACAGAAAAGCTTATTGAAGAAAGCAAGAAAGCATTAAAAATCAAAGTAGAGATGGAGGAAAAAATGTGCATTGCCACCAAGGAAAGAGATGATTTTCAGACCAAGCTAAAAACTGAGGAGGAGAAAAATAATGCACTTCAGTCAAAAATCAGCATGATGAAGAAGAAGCTTCAGTCATTGGAGGCTGTTGAAAGGGAGTTTTTGAGGGACAAAGCAAAACAGGATCACAGGAAAGGACCTATCCAAAATGGTTTCCAACAAGAAGACAACAAAGTACAAATTTTAACCCAGGAGATAGAATGGCTTAGGAAGAAACTCAAAGAAATGAATGTAGATGAAAATGATCTAAAAACACACACTGAGTTTGAAAAGTTAGAAAAGAGATACGCTAATGAAAAATCTCTTACAGAAGAGTTAGAGATGACAAGGCAGGAGCTTTCTAAATACCAACTGATTGAGAAGGAAAATTTGAACCAAGAAGACATTCTGTATAAGCAACTAAAAGAGGAAGAGATCAAGTCCAGTCATCTGACAAAAGAAGTGGAAGCATTAAAAGAAAAGATACACAATTATATGGGGACAGAAGAGTCTATCTGCCACATGAAAACAGAATATGCAACTCTCCAAAGAAAGCTTACCCAGCAGGAAGTCAGAAATAAGGAACTTGCCAGAGAGAAGGAGAGCTTAACAAGGGAGTTGGAGCGATACCGTCGCTTTAGTAAGAGCCTCCGGCCTGGCATGATTGGGAGACGGTTTTCAGACCTACAAGTCTCCACAAAGGAGGTTCAGACTGAACCAACAGATAGCCATACAACGACTTCTAAAAGCCTTATAGAAAGAGCTGTTGTGAATGAAAAAATGCATGAGAGTAATCAACAGTATCAACCCAATTGTAATAAAATTAATCCAGCTAAATATAGTCCCTCACTCAAAAACAGTAATAACCAAAACAACAATGTGGCACAGATTAGAAATCCAATTTTAAAAAATAAAGAGAAACAGCAGCTGATTAACTGCAACATGCAAAACACACAAAATGGAACTCAGCAAGAGGATGTGTTTCTGAATCCGAGCCAACATCTCCACATCGAGGTGACACCAGTCTGTAGCCAGAACACAGCTACTCTAGAAATTACAAGTCCTACTAAAGAGAATAATCCATCTTTTACCACCACAGCAGTTATCCCAACCAGTGTTTGCACCACAAAACAAGAAATTACTATTGTTCAGAATGTACCAGTATCAACACAGAAGAATACAAGTCCTTCCAATGAAAACTCTTCCATACCTGAACAGTCAATTTCACCTCTTAGTATGCCATATCTCCAAACAGTGATTCCTGAATTCACAACTTTATTGACACCAGACTGTTCAGTGTCACCTACTGACATATCAACAATCACAACAGGAATTTCTGATAGAGCACCAGAGACAAAGATCAAAGCAGGAGACAACGAGTTTTGTGTGACATCACAAAGGCAAAATAACTGGCAAATACATAGGTATAATAGCTCAAGCCAAAGTGTCATCAGCAATGAAGACAACAAAATTCACATTCACTTCGGCATCCCTTATCTCCAGAATATCAATGCCAATGCAGAAGCCCCCAATTCCTGCTATTCTCAAAGAACCTCAGCATTATCCAGTGGAACTCCAGCCAAAGTTAACAGCAAAATTGCAAGTAGCATCAGGATAAAGCCTGCCTCCACTTCAATTACACAGCCATCTCAAATTTCAGTAAGTAGTGTAGAACTGAGCTAGACTGTTACTGCAACCACATACAATTAGGGGTGTAAACATTTATTTGAGATACTATCAATAGGTTGAACAATCATGGATTTTACTGATACCCAGAGCTAGGTTGGATAGTACTTAGTGATAATCAATTGATAGTTTTTTAAATGGATGCTGGATTTAAAAAAACAAAAACAAAAAATCATAACATTCCATATAAAATAGTTCTGAACTTTATAAAAAATTTTTTAAAGATACTGAATTTTGAAAATGAAATGTGAGTGCTGAATGAAATAACATATTAATACATATAATTATAGAATTAATAAATAAATATAATGCTCCAACTTCCCCTAGATGTCCGTACAGCAGCGTCCCTGGCTATCTTCAGGCGACGGCTGAAGACCTACCTCTTCCTGAAATACTTAAATTAGCACTTTACAAGTTTGCTTTGTAGAATTCAAGAGTTATATTTATATAAAGTTTGTAATCTTGCGTACCAGTGTATATTTATTAATTGGTAGAGACTCAAAGCACTTTTGTACGTCGCTCTGGATAAGGTCATCTGCTAAATGTAAATGTAAATGTTCTTGAAGGAATTTTAGTACTGGCCTGACCGGGCAGTTAGCTGGATCTAAGTGGTGTTGTTCCCAGCACGGGCTCTGGAACAGGAACCCGGAATCTCCCCCAGCATCTTAGGCACATAGGGCTTGCCACCCTCGGGCTCTAAGCGACCAATGGAGCAGTCTCATGTGCAGGAGGCTAAGTGGAAGCACATTGGATGCTGCCACCATCAGACCCAGCATTTGAACTGCTTTACATTGAGTGACTGGCCTTACCTCACTTTTTTGACAGCTGCTTAGATGGATTCGGCACAAGCAGGAAACAACTGCGCCCCGCAAAAGGGTCAAATCCCATAGTATGCCTAAACAAGTGGTTTTCTGTGATGGGGAAAGCACACTCTTCTTGGCATTCAGCCCTAACCCTCCTTCATGTGGGCAAGAAAGACATTTTGATGACGGACCACCAGCTGCTCCGATTGAGCCAATTGTCAATATAAATTAGATTGCGGACGCCCCGAAGTCTCAGTGGGAGCAGTGACACAATTTGTGAAGGTGCGGAGTGACACACAATTTGTGAAGGTGAGGAGTGAGAGGGCAAGAGTGAAAGGAAGGAACCAGTATTTGTTAGCTTTAGTCCCAAAAGCAAACTTCAGGAACTTCCTGTCTTGTGTTTCATGACCAGAACCTACTTGGGCTCCACAAGGGTTAACAGACCAGCTTACTAGAAGGAGGGATGCATGAAAGTATGCATCCTTTATAGCTATCGTAATAAACCTATTCTCAGGCCTGATTTGGGATACAACCTAATTCAGGGTCAGCATCTTGAACCTGAGACTCAAAGGTGAGCAGTTCAGTTGATGAAGATCAGTATAGAACACAACCCTTCATCCTTTTGGGAACTGTGAAGTACTGGCTGTAGATCCTGGCCTCTACATGGGACCACCTAAATGGTCTCCTTCCTCAAGAGATTATCTACTTCTTGTTCCATGACTAGAGCCTGCCTGGGCCCCACCAGGGTGGGGCACACCCCGTGAGTCAGGGTGGACGAGACCCGAACGGAATTGACTAGCCTTTGTCTAGAGTGTGCAGGACCCACTGAGACATGTCTGGCAGAACCTCCAGGCTGCTAGATCATCTCTTAAGGGAATCTCGAGACTGACCTCTGGTATGCCTAGAGGCATACGCCCTGGTGCAGCTCTAGGGGCCTCCTGTGAAGTCCGGTACCGGGTGGAACCAAGGAGGGCGTTCGCTGGAGCTGCAGTGCCCTGAAGCTCTGAAAGTGGGAGGGTTAACAAACCAGCTCCCTGAGGTTGGCGGGGCAGGCACTGTATATTGAGGTGCACTGCGCCCCTTCCTGGGGGAGTCCCAAGATGGTCCTGTATCAGGACTTTTTGGCCCAACTCCTTTATTCAAGGTGACGGTCCTCAGACCCATGAGCTCAGGGGGCTTTGCCCTTGTGGATCGCACAGGATCCCTATCATGGGGAGTTACAATGCTATGCTTTTGCAGGGTTGTTGTTGGGGCTGCGCCTGCCTAGCAGCCCCACGAGAGATACCAGGAGCCCTCTTCTGACGCGTCTCCCACACCTAGATCCTGTAACAGGTCAGCCTAATAGGCCTGCAGCACAGCATGATGTGCAGACAGCCTGCAGCTTGACCTGCTAAGGCATAAGCCTTGCCCACCAGTGACAAGGTAGTTTGAATGGGCTTGGTGGGCAGCGCCGGGGCTTTTTAATGATGAGGCAACACCAGGGGAGAGATGGCTAGCCAGCATCTCTTCAACCCCGGGCATCCCATAACCACACCTTTTTCAGTCCAACTATATTAGCCGACACCTTAGGTCTGAAGGGGCGAGCCAAATAAGGCTTTGGCCAAGACCTGGACACTTTGAAAATGGGCAGAGTCCAGCGTAAAGGCAGTGACGTAGGTTGCAGAAAGTGCAGGTCAAGCTTACTGGACGGGCAAGCTTCTGCTGATCGAACTGGCCAATCTAAAAAAAAAAAAAACAACAGTATGATGTATTTTAAAAATGTTCAATTAATAAAGTGTAGGTATATGGAGATGTAAATAATGTGTGCAGGAAGTTGAAGGAGGTTGTTGTCATGCCACCAGATCTTTAGGCTTGAAATTCCTCCAGGGAGGCCTTTTTGGCAAAGATCATGTCATCAGCAAATGAAGTGGCCAAACTGTATACAGTATAGCAGGCAGCACAGGAAACAACCCTAGGGGACTTCAGTGCTGAGGATGAGGTATAGCACCCATAATTCTGGTTTAACTGCAATGAGTCCAGGTGAAAAGTAACAAAGGGGTGTTTCTGACAATTCCTTCAAAGCACTTCATCACAACTGAGATCTATAGTCATTACCTGGCTTGGATTTTGTTTGGAATGAAAAGTAATGGATTGTTTAAAGCATTTGGGGATTACTGACTATTTCAGGAAGCAGGTGAATATCATTTTGAACACTGGTACTAGCTTGTCAGCACAAGCTCTAACACTCCAAGCTGTGATGCTGGCTGATCCACTGCCTTTCTTATGTCATGCTCCATGATGATAAAAGCACTTCCTGCTATGCTAGCACAATGAGGTCTTCTATTGTTGTTTGCCCTGCTAACAGCATTTGCACAGCTACAGCTTTTAAAAACAAGTATAGAATGCTTAGGCAGATGATGTATATAACTAGGGCTGCAACAACTAATCAATAAAATCAATATTAGAATTTGCTGTCAATAAATTCCGGTATTGAATAGTTGGGTATAGCGTGATAGCAAGATAACACAGCCGCATGAGAAATGGCGGAGAGTACAGGTCAACCGGCAGCAGGTTCAACAAAGAAGACTAACCTACCAGTTATGCAGAGCTGGGCTTGTGTGGCATGGAAGTACCACAGTGATGCATGAGCACCCGAAAAGAAAACAGTGGTGTTACAGATGAGAGCGAAACATTAGTACGGTACGCAAAAACTGTATAATCCTATTTTGTAAACTGTTTGTTTGCTAACTTCGGGAAGGTCGCACTGGATCTGTTCTGTCGAGATTTGCGAGCATTCAATTAAAACGGTTCAAACAAATACTAAATCTAAAAGCAGCAACAGCTGCAGTAAACGATTACATTTCAGCCACATTGTGGTTTTTCCTTTTGTTTTGATACTCCAATTCTTTTTTTCCCCTTTTTTAATCAAGCCTGTTAGCCTGCTGCGATTCTCCATTTCATTCTCTTTTTATAGCATTTGTCTACTACAACAGTTCCCACGCCATTCCCACCACTCTCGTAAACATTCTGTCACAGCTTATAAAGATTGCACATAAACCTAAGTGCTATGATTAACTTAAAAAATAATAATAACCGACATAAACAATTAAACTGGAAATAAAGCAATGCTAAAGTAAAGCTCCACACACCTTGGAACATCCCTAAAAAACTTATATAAAGACTTTTGAACAACTTTCAAACAAAACATAACTAGCAGGATCTGTGGAATGGGACTAATGGGACTCGTGCTATGTTTGTTTAACCACCCACTTTGCAGAGGATTCTAATGCAGCCCTTAAGTTCACACATACTGCAGTGGCAGCTCGTGCAGCACGCACTTCTGGGTTTGAGGTGTGTGTTTGCCAACTTTGCAGTACGAACAACAACAAAGTGCAATTAAAAAAAATTATAAATTAACGTGATGCCACAAAAACAGAAGTACAGTACATTCATTGGAATAATTCCATATTCTCAACCATTAAAATATGAACTAAAACCAGAGCTTGTTAAAACGTGTATCAGTTTTTTTATTTTCAGTAATATACTTAAACAACAGTAAACATTTTCACCTTTTATACACTTTGTATATTAACTGTGCTGTAATTAAGCGCTATGACTCAGTCATTTATAAGTAAAAATCCTGTTTGATCAGGCAGACTCTAGTCATGGAACAAGAAGTAGATAATCTCCTGAGGAAGGAGACCATTTAGGTGGTCCCATGTAGAGCCCAGGATCTACAGCCAGTACTTCACAGTTCCCAAAACGATGAAGGGTTGTGTCCTATACTGATCTTCATCAACTGAACTGCTCACCTTTGAGTCTCAAGTTCAAGATGCTGACCCTGAATAAGGTTGTATCCCAAATCAGGCCTGAGAATAGGTTTATTACGATAGCTATAAAGGATGCATACTTTCATGCATCCCTCCTTCTAGTTGAGCTTTATTTTCTTTTATAAAAGCCAGGATTTCAAATCGCAACATTACTCTCATCATAAATATAATCACAGCAGCTACAGTGAGGAAAATAAGTATTTGAACACCCTGCTATTTCGCAAGTTCTCCCACTTAGAAATCATGGAGGGGTCTGAAATTGTCATTGTAGGTGCATGTCCACTGTGAGAGACATAATCTAAAAAAAAAAAATCCAGAAATCAAAATATATGATTTTTAAACTATTTATTTGTATGATACAGCTGCAAATAAGTATTTGAACACCTGTCTATCAGCTAGAATTCTGACCCTCAAAGACCTGTTAGTCTGCCAAAGACACTAGAGACAAAATTGTACACCTCCACAAGGCTGGAAAGGGCTACGGGGAAATTGCCAAGCCGCTTGGTGAAAAAAGGTCCACTGTTGGAGCAATCATTAGAAAATGGAAAAAGCTAAACATGACTGTCAATCTCCCTTGGACTGGGGCTCCATGCAAGATCTCACCTCGGAAGGTTCCCCTGCTTAAACCAGCACATGTCCAGGCACGTCTTAAGTTTGCCAATGACCATTTGGATGATCCAGAGGAGTCATGGGAGAAAGTCATGTGGTCAGATGATACCAAAATAGAACTTTTGGGTCATAATTCCACTAAACGTGTTTGGAGGAAGAAGAATGATGAGTACTATCCCAAGAACACCATCCCTACTGTGAAGCATGGGGGTGGTAGCATCATGCTTTGGGGGTGTTTTTCTGCACATAGGACAGAGCGACTGCACTGTATTAAGGAGAGGAGAGATTTTGGGGAACAACCTCCTTCCCTCAGTTAGAGCATTGAAGATGGGTCAAGGCTGGGTCTTCCAACATGACAATGACCCGAAGCACACAGCCAGGATAACCAAGGAGTGGCTCTGTAGGAAGCATATCAAGGTTCTGGCGTGGCCTAGCCAGTCTCCAGACCTAAACCCAAAAGAGAATCTTTGGAGGGAGCTCAAACTCTGTGTTTCTCAGCAACAGGCCAGAAACCTGACTGATCTAGAGAAGATCTGTGTGGAGCAGATATAACAGATATATCTTTGCAGAAAGGAGGACCGGCAGGGTGATCTCACAATTTAAATCTTTATAAATTTAAATTCATTTTGCTTTAGAATATTTTATTAGTTACATCAGTGTTGGGACTTAACAAGCTTCTTGAATAAAACCCTTGTCCAGAGTACATTTCTGTTTCACAGTCAGATTCCAGTGTTGAATGTACTTTAATTTGAAGGTAGATTAGCACAATCTTGTATGCATTTCTGGATAATACCTTGACTCAGATTTTCTAAAGAAACACATTTCCCTAGGCAGCACTGGTTACAAAATGTGTATTCACCTACTGGGTTGGTGCTAATAGTATAATTACAATGATATTGATGTAATAGTAAATAACTATTATATTATTATATACAATGTATAGTATATTATTTATATTACCCATTCCACATTTAACAACAATTGCACATAGGCCAGTTGTCCTATAAATCCAGAATGACTGCATGTTTTGATCTTTTGTTATAAAATATAATGTGAATTTCAGGAATCCACCTGCCACGCCCCCTTCGGTGGCTGTCATTGCCTCCACGTGCGCCTAAGCTCCGGCTTTAATTGCACACACCTGGGGCTCGTTTCTCACTCATCCCTAGCTCCTATATAAACCCCACATTCACCCACACTCCTGGTCCGTTATTGTAGGTTCATGGTGGTATGTGATAATGCATATGCGTATCCCGATAGAGCTCCGTTCCGCTCCAGAGTTTCCCAGAGAGCTTCGTCCCACTCCAGTGTGTCCCTGAGAGCTCCTCTCCGCTCCAGAACCCCCAGGAGAGCTCCGCTCCGCCCCAGGACCTAGAGGAGAGCTCCGCTCCGCCCTAGGACGTCCAGGAGAGCTCCGCTCCGCCCCAGGACCTCCAGGTAGGCTCCACCCTGCTCCAGGACTGCCAGGACGGCTCCTCTCTCTTTCAGAGTGTCCCCAAGAGCTCCTCTCTGTTCCAGAGCATCCCCAAGAGCTCCTCTCTGTTCCATAGCTTTCCCGAGAGCGCTTCTCCGCTCCAGAGAGTCCCAGAGAGCTACTCTCCGCTCCAGAGAGTCCCCATGAGCTTCTCTCTGCTCCAGGACCTCCCAGAAAGCTCCTCCCAAGTATCGCCGCCTCCAGTCTCTGCTGAGGGTGTCGCTCCGCCCCAGGTCTCTGTGGTGGACGTCTCTCCGCCTCTGGTCTCTGCTAAAAACATTGCTCGGCCTCCAATCTCCTCCAGGGGGCGTTGCTCTGCTCCTAGTCGCCGTGGTAGAGGCCTCTCGGGCTCCGGTCTCAGCCATGGGCGTTGCTCCGCTGCAGGTCTCCGTAAGGGATGTCTCTCCACCTCTGGTCTCCGCTGAGGGCGTCACGCTACCTCCGGTCTTCGCCAAGGGCTGGCTCTCTGCGGGGGCTATTGCTCTGCCCCAGGGCCTTCTCTGCGTCTCCTGGTTCCGCTGCGTTGTTGGCAGGTCCCCTTCGATCCTGGACGACAGGCGGGGTCCTCCTCCAAATGCCCTGGCCCACTGGGCATTCTGTGGGTTGGGGCGTCCGGTGCCGCCCCTTTGGGGGGGTGGTGTCAGGAATCCACCTGCCATGCCCCCTTTGGCGGCTGTCATTGCCTCCACGTGCGCCTAAGCTCCCGGCTTTAATTGCACACACCTGGGGCTTGTTTCTCACTCATTCCCAGCTCCTATATGAACCCCACATTCAGCCACACTCCTGGTCCATTATTGTAGGTTCATGGTGGTATGTGGTAATGCGTATGCGTATCCCGATGCGTACCTTTCCTCTCGGACTCCGCACTCTCTCCACGGCTGCGCTTTCCTTCCAAAGTGCACCCGGGTTACCTCGATCCTTCGGTTATTGTTTTCTCTGCCCTCTCGTTTGGCTGCTACTTTTTCCTTTGCCACCTCTGCGACGCGCTTCCTCCCAAGGACTCTTCACACGGACTGTGGTTTACTAGTTCTAGTTTCTAATTACTGATTGATTTCAGCTGGTGTCTTGGCTTTCCATGCCTTTTTGCACCTCCCTTTCATCATGTGTTCAATACTTTTTCCCTGTGTCATTTCACATTATTACATAACTTAATTTATGCACATATATGAATTGATTTCTTTGTATGCACCTTTAGAAATAGATTTACTGAGAAAAAAAACGCAGTCAATACTTATTTTGCCTGCTGTATATCAAACATGTTTTTTCTTTTACACTTCACTATATCCACTGCTTCATTTTGCTGTATTATAAAAATTACTTTCTTGTAGATTGATAAATGAGACAAGACAAATGTTTGTTCATAGATACTACCAAGTGAAATAATTAAAAAAATAGTAATAAGATGTCTACAGCTTTTAAAAATAGGAAAAATAAATATATGCAGTACATAAAAAAAATTATTTCTTGTATATGTCCATTTCATTAAATAATATTTTTCCCTACAGGTACCTGCTGAAGCATTCCAGCAGTCTGGTCCAACTAGAATACCCAAACCTAAAACCTGCAGTACTCCAACAGGAACAAACTCCAGGGCTGCACTGATACAAAGTAAAGGAACTGCCCAGGTCCCGCCTAAATTGGGGAAAAACCTGTGTAATGATTTGAATACAGAGAACCTAATTACAAAGTCATAATGAATGTTAATTCAGCAATCTTTTTAGAAACTGAGAATAATTTAAGTGATTATTATTTGTTTATTTTTAGAATTATTTGTTAGATAAAGAGCAGATATTTTCCTTGTATGCAATGATCATGAAAAAATAGAGATTATGAGCAAGGCTGTAATTTTCTTTATATTTTCTTGGGTTGAATCAGACCTAGGTTGTACCAGAGGTCCATAATATTTTTAGGGAACACCCCAATCCCAATATCATCCTCACACATTAAAAGACAACATTGATTTCATTAAACTTAAAATCTTATTATATATATATATATATATATATATATATATATATATATATATATATATATATATATATATATATATATATATATATATATATAATTATTTGTTTTTAAACAGCTTCAAACAACTGTCTATCTAGGAATATTGTTTTTGTATTTCTATGTACAATAACCATTAGTATTAAACACAGTATCATTATTATATGTATTATTGTATGTACTATTATTAAATTTTTTTCATTTAATTAACACTTCACTATATTCTAATCATTATATCACTATAACAGAACCACATTATATGGCCAAAATGATATAGACATCTTACCATCACACCCACGTGTGGGTCTTCCCTGATCTGTTCTCACCGAATTTGTAACACAATTTTCTAAAATGTCTTTGCATTGACGTAGCATTAAAAAAGTTTCAGAATAACTACTGGGTTCAAACCTGTTAAATCATGACAATGTCTCTGTGCACAAACAGGTTCATGAAATCCTGAGGCGCCAGGGTTCCTTAGAAAGACATTTAGTGCTTGCACAGGATGACCTTAATTTCACTCTACAATTTTGGATGTGTTAAAACTGGTCTATGTTCCAGCATTACTCATACAACATCAGGGTCTGACATATGGGTATGATTGGTAAGTTGTCCATATACTTTTGGTCAAATAGTAAAATTTTTGGTGGCAAAGTTCTCTGTGACATGGTACCATTAACTAATCCTGATTAAAGATCCACATATGGAGTTTAGGCAAAACTATAATTTATACTGAATTTGTGATACACTAAAAGTTCTGGGTTGTAAAGCTACCTCAAAATGCTTACAACATTATAATCTATTTTGTCCTTTAAGTATAAATAGTGATTTATTGTTTAATCTAATGTCTGATATGTATTTCTAAATATTTTTATACAATCCGAATAATTTTGTTTTGTATTCTAACAATACTTAGAGCAAAAATTTAGGGGCATCAGAATATACACAAAAATGACTTTTAGCTCTTCAAACAGCTTTTTGAAATCGTATGTGACCACTGGGAATCCATAAATTAGTCAATACAGTGATAATTGGAGTATTCTTTGCCTCTCTCATCACTATCTCTGAGAATATTGCACAGCTGTCATTGGAAGCACGTTTTTGTTCCCCTTCAGGAACTCGAGCTGTGCCAACAACCCTTTGGGAACGCTTCCGGGCTGTCCACGCTCTAAATCACATGTGTAATCAGTCCAATGGAAAGCACGGTGTCACCAGGGGGTGACGTCACGACCAGGCAGCTATAAAAGCACATGAAGTGAAAGTGGTGCTAGCTTCTGTTTGTTCAGGGAGTGCTCTGTGTGTGGAGGACATTGAGGTGGTTCCTCCATCAGACAGAGAGTCAGGGTCCTACAGCTGGTACTTCATCATTCCCAAAAAGGATGGAGAGTTGCGTCCTATACAGGATCTACGTCAGCTGAACTGTTTATATTTGAGACTCAAGTTCAAGATGCCCATATGAAGGAGCTGGCCTTATGTGCCTTAAATGTATAGAGAGATCCCGGGTCCTGTCTCAGGGCCCTTTGCTGGGAGTTCCTCCCTGGGACATCCTCTTGTGGGCCCAAGGGAAGCTGCTCTCCACCTGGATGTGGTGGAGCAAATCTGGGAAAGATATTACATAAACAGGTCAGGTGGACCTGTTTATGACTCAATACACATCGCACTGTTCCCTCTGGTTCTTCCTTAGACCCCCAGCCCTCTCTAGGGCTGGATGCCATGGTATAGCTAGCTTCTAGGCACACTAGACACACTAGGCAGGGATTAGTCTATATGCCTTTCCTCCTGTCGTGCTGCTCCCAGGAGTTCTGGAGAGAGTTTGCTGGGACGGAGTCTGTCTCCTCCTGGTGACCCCATGGTGGCCAGGAAGACCATGGAGACCAGGTTTGTGGACCTGGTAGCCCTTCTTGAAAACCGGGCACAGAACGGCACTGTGGAGAAAGTTGGAGCAGCTGTTTGTTTGCTATGGCTCTCCTAAGAGAGGTCTCCCTGTGAACAAGCCAATGCTCAGAAGATGAATTGTGGATGCTATTTCATACTCCAACGAGTTCTCTAGTCTACCCGCTCCTTTCGGGGTCAGAGCTCACTCAACTCAGAGTGTGGCAGCCTCTAAAGCTTTGTCCTCTGGAGTTTTCCTCCAAGATATATGCAACGCTGCGAGCTGGTCCACCCCACTGACCGTTGTCATTTTTTATAGCCTTGACATTAGTGCCACTCCTGGCCCCTCTGTTTCTTGACCTAGCTGTGCACACCCACACTAGGCAGGGATTGGTCAGCCTGGAGTTATTAGACTCTCGCTCCCAAAGCATTGTTTACGCTGCTCGAGTTCTTGAACACTAGAATTACTGACTTTTTATTTTCTGGTGCACGTCCTGAGGTGTTATTCACCCCTGCGGAGATTTTCACAGTTTTTCAGCTCGATTCTCCTCCTGCTTTTGTTGTGCAAACCACCCAACACCTGTGAGGCCTGGCACATTTGCATTTGTTTACTGAGACTGAGAGAGCCTAGTGAGTTCAGGAGACCCACGAGAGCTTGAATTTAAAGCTTGAACTAGCAGAGTTGTCTTCAGCTTTACTGTTAAATTCTGCATATCCTTGTAAAGGACCCTAAGTTGTCGGAGTTCCTCCAGAATGGCCGCCTTACCTTCACGGAGTTGCCAAATCTCTTGTAATGTCATAGGCAGCTTGTCATTGCTTGGTAAACTGTGTGTCTGCCTCTAGTGTAGCCTGGAGATACAGACAGTTTTGATCTGTTCTCCCTCGAAATTCAAGCTCTCGTGGGTCTCCTGAACTCATTAGACTCTGAGGGAGATGGTGAACTACAGTGTGAACTACCAGTGGCCATTCGACATCGTGCAACCTGTCACTCAGCACTGACCATTCAGCAGAGTCACTCAGCAGTGGCCTTTTAGCAGTGGTCACTCAGCAGTGGCCTTTCAGCATGCATTCTGCATCACGCAACCTACTGAACAGCAGCTAAGATAGCAAGAATCACCTCATATGCGATCAGTTCTATACCCAGTAAAGTTGAGTGTTCTGAATCCTGTACAGTGTTTTGACTGACACGCTGGGGCGAGTACAATCCCCTGATCAGCGCACACCAAATAGTGAAAATCCTAACATTTTGTCCTTCGAGCTGGATAGGAAACCTTCCTAACAATTGGTCATGATTCTGTCCATTGTGACTGCATGACTACAGCACAGTGCTGTGCATAAAAGCATACCGACCCAGGCGGGAGAATCATTTCTTCTTCGCATTTTTGAGAACGCACATCAGAATGGCCTTCGTATCACTGCCACGCAGGAAGAACCTCTCCGGCGCAACAGGCTTTGGCCTGGCTTCAGGAAATGGACGAAGCAGACTCTGATAGAGGAGAGATTTCATTTGTTAAGCAGGCCACTGATACCTCCTCAGAAGAATCCTAAAAGGAGACGAAACAAGAACCCAACATGCCTCCACGTAAGATGCACCGCGGTACTGGGAAGCCCTGTCTGAGCCAGACGGCAAAAGACGGCACTGTGTGGGTAGAGGAGGACAATGGAATGGCCAGTGCAGTAGCAAATCACTCGTGCTTCACTGCGCAAGCTGGACCCACAGAGTCTGCTAAGGTTTGTCATTACCATAGTACATTTGATATTTATATAAACCCATATAGAGTGAGGTTCATGTAAATTTACCATTCTCTATTTGTTTATCTTCCGAAAGAGTAAAATTACAAGCGTGCTCCAAAGCTTCCTTTGCCTATTAGATGTGGGAATGCTGCAGACCATAAGGGAGTGCACGGTCCATCAAGCACGCAGAACAGAGCCGGACTGGAATTTGGCAATTCATGAACTGATGGCATTCATTTCAATTCTGTTTGTAAGAGCAATCATGTTTCCCGTTGGTGCCATTGCTGGTCAGAAAGCTTTCTGGTGCCAGTAATCAAAGAGACAATGCCCCGAGATAGATTAATTTCAATTATGCAACACCTTTGATTTGATGACAAGGACACACGAGCAGAACCGGTGAAAACAGACAAATTTCCACTCCAGGAGAACACATGACCATAGATAAACAGCTGTTCCCTACCAAGGTTTGTGTCTATTTACACAGTATATCGCAACCAAACCAGACAAATTTGGGATCAAGTTCTGGATGGATTTGGAGACCAAATATGTCTGGGGTCCTTTACCAAGTGAGGAGATGCATTGCAGTCATCAGAAGGGAGAGAGGCTGGCAGAGAACGTGGTCATGAATCTGATTGAGCCATTTTTGGATGATGGGAGAAATGTCACGACGGACAATTTCTTTACATCACTGTCACTGTCGCACAGACTGCTGCAGCGGAAAACAACGCTACTGGGCATGGCGAATAATGTCCGATCGTGAACTTCCTCAACTTGCAAAAGACACTGCACAAGAGAGGTATTCTCCACTTCAGTGCTTAGAAGTGGCAGTGTCTGCTTGACAATTTATTCACCAAAAAAAAACAAGACTGTGTGTGTTCTAAGTTCCATGCACCAAGACCCAAAACCCAACACGATAACAGACTATAACCACATGAACGTATGTGAATGTGTGTATAATTTTACACCAGTGCTACAATGTTTTCTGGTGTGTACTATACAGGCCTATAGAAAAAAGCACATATACTCATGACTCTCTCTCTCTCTGCAAATGTGCCAGGCCTCACAGGTAATTGGTGTGTTTGCACAACAAAGGCAGGAGAACAATGGAGCTGCAAACCTGTGAAAATCTCAGCAGGGGTGCTACTAGGTGTGAGGTCCAGGGAATTTACGCAAATTTGCGCAGGTTTAGTAAAACTAGTGTGAAGGGGAACGTCTCCATCTCCATGCCACACTGCCTGCATCCCTTCCTTCCATTTCAGAAGCTAGCGCCAGTTTCACTCTATGTGCTTTTTAAAATGCCTGCTTGTTAAAATAACATAAAATAATATAGGATATAAATAATAGGATAAATCTAATTATTGCAATATGTTATTTTATTATATTGAATAAATTGATTGTGCAATTATATTAGCACAAATTATATTGCTTCAATAAAAATAAAAAAATGGAAAAATGAAACTAACTATTATACATTTGTTAAACCACATTTGGGTAATACAGGTGTATATATAAGTAAGTGTGTGTGTGTGTGTGTGTGTGTGTGTGTGTGTGTGTGTGTTTTACATTCTATATTGAATTTTCTACATTTAATATTTAATTTTCAAGATATGTTCTACTCAACAGTTCTCATTATATCAGCATACTTTAACAAATGTCTTCATCCATTTCATCCTTCATTCATTCATTCATTTATTCACTTCCTTGATATGTGGGATTGTCAGGATATTCTTAAGAATATTCATAGGAAATAGAAAGAATTTTTGCAGCTGGACTGAAAACGCAGAATCCATATCGCTAGGCTGCCGTAAAAACCAGAAGTACGCGCTTTCACCCATACACAAAATAAACTACATATTTAGTTAGTAGCCACAGTGACACGGCACTAACACTAGTTTCTTTTTTTATACCCCTGGCATTGTTGTGTATGTTTTTAAATTTAATTAAAAATATAATAATAATAATAATAATAATAATAATAATAATAATAATAATAATAGAAACAATGATAATAATAATAATAATAATAATAATAATAATAATAATAATAATAATGAAAAGGAGCTCAAAGTGGCAGTGCTGAAGTGAGACATCATGGATGGAGCTATCCAAATAAGTTTATCCAAATAAAACTCCCTAAAAGACATTTAATATGACGAAAGTTCTTTATCTAAAATAAAATAACTTATTGCACTTTAAAAATTCTGATAAATATGCAGAATTCAAAGAAAACTGACAAAAAAAAGAAGATACTCAAGAAATGAGTCTGCTATTATCCAACTCAACGCCATGGTTCCATGCAGAAATGGAAAAAGGATTTCTCAGAATTCGGCGCACTCAAAAGATTTGAAATAAGGAGGTCTCTTACGCGATGCTTCATCCTGCGACCCTGAGGATTCAGTTACCAGAGGGACAGATAATCTTTCAGAGTTTAGAAATAAAATAAATGTTTGTTTCATGACCTTTTAAAATGTTTAAATCTTTATTTATTAATACAGTTAAAGAAGTTAATCTGAAAAGTAAACTTGTCATTTGCTCATCCTAATGTTGTTCCAAACAAAAAAGACTTTTTCTTCAACTGTTTTGTTATTTATTTATTTTTACAATTGAACAATTAAAATCATATTACACCATTGTCATTGGCATATATTTATTATTTACTGAAACCTGATGAAATACAGTAATTTACAGTTTGTACATTTTTACAGTAAAATTACAAATGGGTAATGAATTACAAGTTACATTTTTATTGCATCAAAATATATTACTGTAGAAAAGACAGTAAAATATTGTATGTTTTACATTTTAAAATATACTATACTGAAAAAAAAGTACATTTACAGCAAGATAAATACTATTGTATATATTAATACAGTGTTTTTTGCTGTAAACACACTGTGTTTTATTTAAAGAAAGTTACTGTAAAATATACAGAAAACATTTAACAGTGTAATCTATAAAAGTAAATCTAAAAGTATTGTTCATGATTTCACTTGGATTGGACTATCCAGAGGCAGGCCTGGACGAAGTGGAAAGATCCACGGAGGGGAGAGGGGCAGGAACAGTGGTCACTGGAGCCTCAGGAGCATGTTTAGTGCGACAAATAGAGAGTGAGAGAGAGAGAGAGAGAGAGAGAGAGAGGAAAAGGGTGACAGGAAGAAGGATATGGATTATTAAGTGTCTTTATTGTTGTATGAAAATTAATATCACTGTGCAGTTTGGACTCTGGCAAGACTCGCTATGGCAGCATAACTAAAAGGGAGAACCAGAGGGTAACACTAACATGAGGGATCTCCGCGATAAAAGACGACCCACCACACCACGGTCAACAAACCTGAGTGAACGTGTGAGAGTGAGGGGACGACAGGATACAAATATTCCAGTTCACCAAACACTCTATATCCATGATCCCTCCAGATCTGCGCCTTTACCTAAGAAAAAATCTATTGATCAAAGACTTGACTAAATAAATATGTTTTCAACCTCAACTTGAACACTGAGACTGTGCCTGAGTCCCGAACACTGATTGGAAGGTTGTTCCATAACTGTGGGGCACAGGCTGTGCTGGATAGTGACGGTGAACAAGAAGATAAAGATGGAAGAACAGATTTTGAGAACAGCCTGCTGCAGGGGAGAAAGATCTGCCCCTGCTGTAGGAACCAACAGATAGCCTGCACCTTTTGATCTAAGTAGGCGTGGAGGATCATACTGGTACAGAAGTTCACTCAGATACTGCGGTGCGAGACCGTTAAGTGCTTTATACATCAGTAGTAGTATTTTTTAATCAATGAGAGATTTGATTGGGAGCAGTGTAGACTGATTAAAACAGGAGTGATGTGGTCATATTTTCTAGATCTCATGAGGACTCTTGCTGCTGAATTCTGAACTAACTGAAGCTTATTTATGCACTTACTCGCACACCCAGACAGTAAAGCGTTACAGTAATCTAATCTAGATGTAACAAAAGCATGAACTAGTTTTTCTGCATCCTGTAACGACATCATATTTCTAATTTTAGCAATATTTCTAAGGTGAAAGAAGGCGATCCTGGTAATATTATTCACGTGAGACTCAAAGAAAAGACTAGTCAATAATAACACCAAGGTCTTTGACAGCCATACACGCTGAAACAGAAACACCATCCAGAGATGCTACGTAATCAGAAAGTTTGCTTCTAGCTGCATGTGGTCAGATTAAGCATGAATTTACATGAATTTCATAACTGATGAGGGGAGATGAATATCAACTTTGATGATTGACAGTAAAGCTTAAAGTGTCTTCTTTCCAAAGATAATTAAATTGTGTATGTAGCCCACTATTATCAGGAACTATTAACATTTAAAATTAGGTTGGGAATTTTAGCTGTGAGTCCTAAAATCTGTGCGGAAGGATAACAGGTTAAATAGCAAACCAAACTTATTGAAATGATCCGAAAACAGTTGCAGGAAATATTTACCAACTGGTTAAATATCTATCGTGATTCTATATGTTTGCGTGTGGGAGAGGGCTGATTGATGAATGGGGGTAGTTCTCCCAAGTCTTTTACTGTTCAACTAGTAATTACAGTACATTCTTCTAAATGCAAGTTCTTTCTTTCTGTCTGTCTGTCCATCCATGATAAAAGTCAGTGTAGCAGACTGCTGACATTAACTACAGTCCAAAGCCATCTTCAAAGCTCCTGTGTTACTCAGTCATTTCATGGATCTCCAGGCCGTTGTTGTTGAAACCATCCCCAGCTGCACAGAGTGTCCTCCAGTCGAAGAGAACCCCACCCAGAGGCAGTCCGGGACAAAGCGGGCAGATCCGAAGAGAGGGAGGGAGAGAGGGATGGATGGATTGATGGACGGATATATATATGCATTCAATCTACAGCTACAATTATTTATCTTTTCTTTTTAGTTTTTTAGTTCAACATATAAAACACTGTAATATATTATAGGGTTGTTTATCTGTTCTTATAGCTTCATTGTCAGTGATATTGTTGATCCATTTCTGATGGTTCTTTGTGTCCTTCAGCCTGCTGTCCTTCATCTTGCAGTTTGATCTCAATCATGACTCCTTTCTGTGCAACAGAATGCTGATGAACAGAGAAGCTTCATGTGTGTACAGCTACATGTAGAGGAATGTATCTACCTTGATGTTATCTCTTTTCTGCATCTCCTCTCCTTCTGGTTTTGCTGGAGACTCTGCCTCAGAGCAGTTTCCATATCTGTAGGCTAAAGAGAACAGCAATAAGCTTCATTCCATACACTTCATTCCACTTACCTTTCAAAGCTTTGACAAGATCATCATCAAGCACTACATGAGTTTTCTGGGGAGACGTCCCCTGCAGCAGGCTGTTCTCAAAATCTGTTCTTCCATCTTTATCTTCTTGTTCACCGTCACTATCCAGCACAGCCTGTGTGTGTTACATTGGATAAAAGGTTAGAATACTAGGCCCAACACCACCAATTACAGTGCATCTGGAAAGTATTCACAGTAAGGCTGTAATGATTCATTGAGTAATTTGATTACTAAGATTAATTTGAATTGATGATTCATTGTCCATTTAACTAAACACAAAACACTGTGTTCCCACGAACCATTATTACAGACCCACCACCCGCTAAACCCTGGAGTGCTCTGCACAGATAACAGACCCTACAAAATTAAAAATGGAAGAACAGAGAGAAAACAGCGAGGGGTGAGGAGAAAATTATGGCCAAAGAAAATACCATGATAAACAAAGATTGAACTCTTTGGCCTGAATGGCAAGCGTGCGTCATGTTCCTTACAGTGAAGCATGGTGGTGGCAGCATCATGCTGTGGGAATGTTAAACTGGGAGACTGGTCAGGATCGAGAGATAGATGTTTTCAGCAATGTACTGAGATATCCTTGATGAAATCCTGTGCTCTCGACCTCCGGGATGACGTTTTCTTCCAACAGAACAACGACCTTAAGCACAGAGCAAAGATAACAAAGGAGTGGCTACTAGAAGCTCTGTGAATGTCCTCGAGTGGCCCAGCCAGAGCCCAGACTTGAACCTGATTAAACATCTGGAGAGATCTAAAAAAATTGCTGTGCACTGACGCTCCCCATCCAAACTGAAGAGCTTGAAAGGCAAAAAAAACCTGCCCAAAAATAGGTGTACCAAGCTTATAGCATAATACACAAAAAGACTTGAGGCCATTATTGCTGCTAAAAGTACTTCAACAAAATACTGAGCAAAGGCTGTGAATACTTATGTATATTCCATTTAATCTTTTTTGGAATAAGGCTGTAACACAACAAGATGTGAAAAGGTGAAGCACTGTGAATACTTTCCAGATGCACTGCACATTATATTTGTTTAATCTTCTTCTTCTTCTTCTTTTGGCTGCTCCAATTAGAGGTCGCCACAGCGGATCATCCGTCTCCATACCACCCTGTCCTCTACATCTGCCTCTTTCACACCAACTACCTGCATGTCTTCCCCCACCACATCCATGAACCTTCTTCTTGGCCTTCCTCTTTTACTTCTACCTGGTGGCTCCATCCTCAGCATTCTTCTACCAATATAATTCATGTCCCTCCTTTGCACATGTCCAAACCATCTCAATCGCGCCTCCCTCACCTTGTCACCAAAACATCCTACATGCGCTGTCCCTCTAGTAAACTAATTTCTAATCTTGTCCATCCTCGTCACTCCCAACGAAAACCTTAACATCTTCAGCTCTGCTACCTCCAGCTCTTCTTGCAGATACCCTACTATCACAAATCACTCCTGTCACTCTTCTCCACCCACTCCACCCTGCCTGCATTCTTTTCTTTACTTCTCTAACACACTCTCCATTACTTTACACTGTTGGCCCCAGGTACCTGAACTCCTCCACCTTTTCCACCTCTTCTCACATTTACGGCATTTGGCAGACGCCCTTATCCAGAGCGACTTACAAATGAGCAGGGGAGGGTTTTAGGGCTTTGCTCAAGGGCCCAGCAGTGGCAGCTTGGTGGTGGTGGGATTTGAACCTGTGATCTTCTGATCCAAAGCCCAATGCCTTAACCACTGAGCTACCACCACCCTCCCTCTTCTCCCTGCAACCGCATCACTCCACTGCCCTCCCTCGCATTCACACACATGTACTCTGTCTTACTCCTAATGACTCTCATTCCCCTTCTCTCCAATGCATATCTCCACCTCTCCAGGCTCTTCTCAACCTGCTCCCTACTCTCACCACAAATCACAATATCATCCGCAAACATCATAGTCCAGGGAGACTCCTGTCTGACCTCGTCCGTCAACCTGTCCATCACCACTGCAAACAGGAAAGGGCTCAGGGCCGATCCTTGATGCAGTCCAACCTTCACCCTGAACCAGTCTGTCGTACCTACTGCACACTTCACTGCCATCACACTGTCCTCATACATGTCCTGCACCACCCTCACATACTTCTCTGACACACCTGACTTTCTCATACAATACCACAACTCCTCTCTTGGCACTCTGTCGTATGCTTTCTCTAAATCCACAAATACACAATGCAATTCCTTCTGTCCTTCTCTATACTTCTCCATCAACATTCTCAAAGCAAATAAGGCATCTGTGGTGCTCTTCCTCGGCATGAAACCATACTGTTGCTCACAGATGGTCACCTCTTCTCTCAGCCTGGCTCCTTCCTTAGTGTCCAACCTCTCATACAGCTCCTCATATGCCTTTTCCTTGGCTTTCGCCACATCCCTCTTTACCTGCTGCCGAATCTCCTTGTACTCCTGCCTACTTTTCTCATCACTGTCTATCCCACTTCTGTTTTGCCAACCTCTTTCTTCTTATGCTCTCCTGCACTTCCTCATTCCACCACCATGTCTCCTTGTCTTGCTTTCTATTTCCAGATGTCACACCAAGTACTTTTCTAGCTGCCTCCCTCATCACTCCTGCAGTAGTTGCCCAATCATCCAACACCTCTTCAACACCACCGAGCCTCTGTCTGACCTCTTCCCTGAACCTCACACTACACTCATCCTCTTTAAGTTGTCACCATCTTATTATTCTTTCAGTCCTCACTCTCCTCCTCTTCTTCTTCGCCTCCAATACCATCCTACAGACCACCATCCGATGCTGTCTAGCTACACTGTCCCCTGCCAACACCTTACAGTCTCCAATCTCCTTCAGGTTGCATCTCCTCCATAGCACATAGTCCACCTGTGTGCACCTTCCTCCACTCTTATACGTCACCCTATGATCCTCCTTCTTCTTAAAATAAGTGTTCACCACTGCCATTTCCATCCATTTAGCAAAATCTACCACCATTTGCCCTTCCACATTCCTCTCCTTAAAACCATACCTACCCATCACCTCCTCATCACCTCTGTTCCTTCACCTACATGCCCATTAAGGTCTGCCCCAATCACCAATCGTTCTTTCCTAGGTACACCATCTACCACTTCATCTAATTCACTCCAGAATTTTTCCTTCTCCTCCATCTCACAGCCAACTTGTGGAGCATAGGCACTGATGACATTTATCATCATCCCTTCAACTTCCACCTTCACGATCATCACCCTATCAGAAACTCTCTTCACCTCCACTACACTCTTACTGTACTCTTCCTTCAGAATCACCCCTACACCATTTCTCTTTCCATCCACACCATGATAAAACAGTTTAAATCCACCTCCAATGTTCCTGGCCTTACTCCCTTTCCACTTGGTCTCCTGAACACACAGAATATCTACCTTTCTCCTCTCCATCATATCAGCTACCTCTCCCTTTACCCTTTACCAACATTTAAAGTACCAACCCGAACCTCCACTTTCCTACACTGCTCCTTTCCCTGCCGTCTCTGTAGACGTCTTCCTCCTCTCCTTCTCCTCCTTCGGCCAACAGTAGCCCAATTTCCACCGGTACCCTGTCAGCTAACAATACCTGTGGCGGTCGTTGTAAACCCGGGCCTCGACCGATCCGGTATGAAATTCTCATTTGTGATCCGCATATTTGATTTGGCACATGTTTTTACGCTGGATGCCTTCCTAACGCAACCCTCCCCATTTACCCGGGCTTGGGACCGGTACTAAGAGTGCACTGGCTTGTGCATCCATAATGGCTGGGTTACATTATATTTGTTTAATATTATTACAAAATAAAGAAACCAGAAAGAATTAAAGACAATGTATGTTGATCACTCTGGTTTATTTCAAAATATGGTATTTCTAATTAAACTGTCTACTTTGACTCTATGGGTCATGCTAAATTTGTAATATTTACCTCTTTTGCAAAAACATAGGAAAACCAGATGTCTATCAAAACATAATATGCAAACAGCAAATATCAGGCTGACAAGCCCACTGCCTGAATTTAAAGAGGTCATATGATGCGATTTTGTGTTCGGGCAAAACCCAAACCACTGGATCACTAGACAATCAGAGCACACTGAACTTTTTGGAAAGAGGGGCTTTGTAGAAATCAATGTGTTTGAGAAACACAGATCATAAAGAGCTACAATAATGAGCAGTATGTGTAAAATAAAGATTTTTGAACATTAAGGCATGCTAAAATATATTACACCCAATACACATAATAATGATCCTTGCAAATAGCATCATATGACCACTTTAAACATGTGTTTCCAGTCTGAATAAAAAATCTGAAATTAGACACCTGGAATGGAACATTTTGCTGCTTTAGAAATCTCCTTCTTAGACAAATTGACAGCTAACCTTGCTCTATTAGGTCAGATTTTAAAATCTCTAAAATAGAGGTGGAAGAATCCAAAGTTAACTTGCCTTTTTAACAAGAAATAAATCAGAGATAAATGTACCTTTCACATTATTTGATATAAAATTAAAATATTGCTTACTGCTCTGTTCCTTGATATTCTGATTCATCTCTGTTCTGAGACAAGTCAATTTCAGTGTCATCCAAGTCATCAGACAATGGAGTGGAGGTAACAGGAGCTGTTTTCTTCCTGTGCAACTTCTGAAGATCTCTTTTAAGTTGATTCTCCCATTGCAACATTAGCTGCATTTTGAGATACTTGCAGTTGTGGTTGAGATTTTGAGGTACTTGTGACCTAAAAACAACATGTTCATTTACAAAATTAACATTTTATCCCACCCCAAGTAAGTCAAAAAGAAGGAGGCAAGCAAAAAGGCAAGCAAAAAATTGCTGTTAAACAGTACAACAATCCTGAATGAAAGATAAACGTAAACATTTACAGCCTCAATAGTTTTTTTCATTGCTGTGTACTGGTCTTCCAGATGTCTTCTCCTCTCTTGAAAGCATCCCATTTTTACAATTAAGTTTGTGTACACATCTGAAATTATAAATATATATCAATCTAAGTAAGGCATTATAGTTGTCAGACTGAGCTGAATGAACATAAACACCAATTAAAAAAGTACATTCCACCCAGAAATTAAGATTCTGCCATCCTTTATTTGCCCTCATACCAATACAACCTGTATGCATTTATTTGTTCTTATGTAAGGCGGGGAACCACCCACTGGTCCAACGGCGGTTTCCAGAGGCGTGGCGAAGGATTCTCGCGCGTTCTAATCTTTCCTTTCACATTAGATAATAAGATTTGGATTAATATATTACTTCATTTTTGTTATTGACCTCTTATCTGACTCCATTTAGATAAAACAATAAATATTTGCATAGGTTGTTATTTTACTAATAGTATAATTTTGATGGATGTTTGTCTAGTTATTCTGATTAAGCTCTGGCATTACACTCGTTCATTCGGTTCGCACAGTCGCACAAGATCCTAGTATGGGCCCTATAATTAACATACTGGTCAACGGTCATAAGCGAATCAGTATTGGTCGCTGCCAGAGGTTGGACTATATGCTTAAGCGGCCGTTCTCTGCGTGCTCAACTTTAAACATACTTTATTTAGTCCCCTTAGAGGTGACACTTAATTATTACAATAATTATTTCTAACCACAGATAATGAATAGAATAATATTAAAATAATCAGAGTTTGAGGCTGACCCTATTTAGAGTAATCAGAAATGTTACTCTAAACGGAAATACATATTGTTAGCCTACACGCTTCTAAGTACACTTAAACTAACGCCAAGTGCTAGTCATATCTCTAAAATCCTCAGCTGATGTATTATTCACTATCTAACTGGGATTTAGGCCGATCCTAGCCTGATTTTCAGTCCTTACGGTAACTGCGGATGCAACGTTATTACTTGCAGTGTCAACATTTACCGAGCAACACAGAATAAAATCAAACATAACAATTTATTAACCAGGTAAGAAAATCACAATTCAAAGCCAATTTATAGTTCAATTAAAATATAACATAAATACAAACCAATAGTATTTACATTTAAACAGGAAATATAAAACCTTTCATACCTGGTAAAGACGACACACAGTAATCGTGCGGGATATCTGTTTACAGATCCCTGAATTGTTGGTCAGTTCTCCTTAAATACCCAGATAGAGTAAGCATTATGTAAACATTATTTAGCCATGGAAGTTTGCATTGATTGGTTCTTACAGACCTGTGGGAGGCACCTCGCCTGTATACATCTGTAGTGGGGCACGCCCCTTGTATAGAGTTATGTTTTCTTTAACTTTATTAAAACCTTTTTATTATTTGTTCTATTGCTGTGGGAATGGGACCTGTGTACCAGTCGCGATAAACCTTTGTAAAGAAATGAAACATGAACATTTTCTGTCGTTATTTACATGTGATATGACCTTTCTTACACATAATCATCCGTGTGCTGTAGAATGTTCTGTGTTGAGGATGTAACAGGAAAAGGAGGGGAAGAGGGTCAGACACTTGTCTGCAGATCCACCATTTGTATGGAGATGTGGTGGTCAAGACCAAGGGTAGCTCTCCGGGAGCCTACTGTATTCCAGGAAATGTTCTGGTTCTCGAAAGGGGGTTGCGGGTCTTTAGTCCCCTGCCGTGAGTCCTGGAGGAAAACGTGTTAGGCTCACATCCTGGCCCACACCCTCTCGGGCATCCATGCTGTGTTCTCGGGGGCCGACCTTTTGGTCAGGATCAAGCAAAAGTCTTACACTTATGACCACAAACATTATATTTAGAAAAAAGTTTTTTTTTTTATGTCCAAACATTGGAAATGATATTTAATGGAAGCTAAGAGCTTACATAATGACTTAACATGGGAAGGAAGGCATCCAAATTGTTGTGGAAATAGAGAACATAATACAACTTCATTTACAATTTCCAATAAAATGAATAAATCTGAATGCGATTTTTGCTCAATATTGCCTTTTTCACTTATTAAACCTTGAGGTGGTTTTGTGGGCTTAGGTGCAGGAGAAAAGTACCTCACGAGCTGCTCTTCAGGTTGCCTACTAATATGGCAAATGTTAGCACATGCACATACTTGTACACAGACCTGAAACATAACATGGGTCTGTTCACTGTTTCCTTTCTGTTTGTACAATTGCACTTATGACAACTGCAGAAAAGGAGACGACACAAACAGTTTTCTTTATGTTTAGTGTCTGGTCGTTAGCTAGCAGTTAGCTAAATTACACGCTAAAACATTAGCATTAAATTATATAGCAATTCAGTTGTCCAATTTCTGAGTAGGTACACATGCATGACAATTTTTAGACAGTTTAGCAAATCATATCAACAAAAAACGAGTTTCTTTACTCTTACCTGATATGAATTGTGCTCTTTTGATGATCGTTTCAGTCCAGTCCGCTTGTTTCCTTGTGTTTAAGCACATGGTTTTTGTTCTTCTGGCAGCAGGTATGAGATAACATTTAAAATGAGATCCTGTACTCCATCACAAGATGATGTTCGTGTTCCTTGTGAATCGACTCTGTGCAGGTTTGAATGTTTTCCCTGTGCTGGTTTGTATTGGCCGCCTCCAGCTGGCGCCATGAGGTCATCATGTCGTCGGTACTAAAAGGGTCTATGAGAGGTACTTTATTTCATATACTTTATATGCCATTGGACAGTTACGTGTCGATTTGAAAAGCTTGGCTCTGATTGGTGAAATTGAATGAACTGCAACATTTAGTTTGAACTACAAAAGAAGTATGATAATATCATGATTGCAATTGGGCACTAAAGTGACAAAATGAAGAAATCTTTTCAATGCTTGAAGAAGCTGAACAAAAATAATGATGTAACACTAACTTTTCTTTTACTTTTTCAAGGGAAACATTACACAAAATGTTATTTTCCACAGTGTTTGTTAGGACCTTTTAACCTTAATTCTGTGCAAAATATTATTACTATATTATTAATCCTGTTTTGTTGTCTAGTTACAGTATATATATAAAATATTAAACAAAACGTCACCAGACCAACTCATCGCTTAAACCACACACTAGACTTAATAATATCCCATGGCGCAGTCATCACTAATATAGATATTTTACCTCAGAGTGATGACATCACAGAACATTACCTCATACTGTACACACTACCGGTAGAGCAGATTAGCCATGTTTCACCATGTTATCGACTTGCTAGGACTATTGTTCAGACCACTAAGGACAGATTCATAAATAAGCTGCCTGATTTATCTCCATCTCTCACTAAACCCATAACTGCTAATAATCTTGATGGAATGACTAACAACATAGACCTTATCCTCACTAGCACATTAGACACTGTTGCCCCCATCCGGTTAAAAAAAGTTAGAGAACAAACACCTGCACCTTGGTATAATAGTTATACGCATGCCCTCAAGAGAACAGCCCATAATCTGGAGAGAAAATGGAGGAAAACTAAATTGGAGGTATTTAGAATTGCGTATAAAGACAGTATGCTCAGCTACAGACAGGCGCTAAAAGCTGCTAGAGCTAAACCACCTGAGCAAACTCATAGAAAACAACAAAAACAATCCCAGGTTCCTTTTCAGTACAGTAGCTACATTAACAACAAAAATGTGTTTCATTACAGTTTAGTAGTGAGAACTTTTTCACTACTAAATTTTTTTGATTTCTTCACTGAAAAAATAGATAGTATTAGAAAAACAATTGTGGCAGTTCAACCTCTGACAACATCTCCTGACACAATCTTACCTAAAACTCCACAACTACACTGTTTTACATGTATAGGACAGGAAAAGCTGTATGATGTTATAACTAAAGCTAAAAGAACATGTCAGTTAGATCCCATTCCAACTAATCTATTGAAGGAATTGTTACATACAGCTGGTGAGCCTCTTCTCAATATTATTAACCCCACACTATCTTTAGGTCACGTCCCTAAATCCCTCAAGTTAGCAGTTATTAAGCCCTTCATTAAGAAACCTAATTTGCATCCAAACACGCTATCAAAATACAGACCCATTTCAAATCTTCTATTTATGTCTAAGATTTAAGAAAAGATTGTCGCTGCCCAGTTATGTTCCCACTTGAAAGAAAACAATATCTTTGAAGAGTTTCAGTCAGGTTTTAGGCCCCATCATAGCACAGAAACTGCTCTAGTTAAAATCCCTTATGACCTGTTTTTAGCTTCAGACCAAGGTTTCATCTCGCTGTTAATTTGACTAGAGCTTAGTGCTGCATTCGACTTAGATCATGATCTCCTCCTAGATCGCTTACAGAATTACATCGGCATTCAGGGACAGGCATTAAGCTAATTTAAATCCTACCTGTCCGATCGTTACCATTTTGTAGACTTAAATGGAGAGCTATCCAGGTTAATGCTAGTAAATAATGGTGTGCCACAAGGTTCAGTTCTAGGACCACTGCTTTTCACAATATACATGCTTCCCTTAGGAAATAATATTAGAAGGCATGGAATTAGCTTCCACTGTTATGCTGATGATACCCAGCTATATATCTCATCAAAACCAGGTGATACAGCTCAATTAGCGCGGATAATTGAGTGTGTTAATGAATTCACCCTGCATTTAGACGGATGTTCTGTAACTACTTGTTCAACGGTAAAAGACCTGGGAGTTATTTTAGACAGCAACTTGTCTTTTCAAAATATCATATCAACCAAGTTACAAAAACAGCCTTCTTTCACCTTAAAAATATTTCTAAGCTAAGAAACGTTATCTATATCTGATTCATAGAAGCTCATCCATGCGTTCATGACCTCCAGAATAGACTATTGTAATGCATTACTAGGTGGATGTCCTGCATCATTAATAAACAAGCTTCAGTTAGTTCAGAATGCAGCAAATCAAATTAAATCAAATTTTATTCGTCACATACACATACATACAGAGTACGACACGCAGTGAAATGCTTTGTACGATTGTCTGGCATGAGGGAATAGGATGGGTGGAAAAATAAAACAAGGAAAAAAAAGAAGGCAGATAAATAAAAACAATAAACTATGTAAAATATAAAAATATATAAAGATAAATATATATATATATATATAGGAAAAATAGGAAAAATTGTATATACAGGGTATGTTTATGGATACAGGATATGCTAATGTACAGTAACAGGGTATGCTTATGTACAGTAAACAATAATCACATAAAGTGTTTGATGTGATTGTCCTTAAAGTGAACGTGTGCGGTATGGTGTGGTATAAGTGAATGTGTGCGATATGGTGTGGTATAAGTGAACGTGTGCGGTATGGTGTGGTATAAATTGCACTGTGCCATGCAAGTCCACAGTTAAAGTGACTGTCCAGGGTTTAAAGTGTTGTAGTGCGAAAAGAAAGAAAAATAAAAATATTTGCAGAAGTGTGATGATGTTGAGAGAGTGACCAGCTTTTAGATCCAGCTTTTAGATCCTGGGTGTTTCCTGGTTTAAACTCTGAATGGACTGCGTGAAGAAGCTCCTCCTAATTCTCTCTGTGTTCGCTTTCAGGGAGCGGAAGTGTTTCCCTGAACGCAACAAAGAAATAAGTCCATTGTTGGGATGGCTGAGGTCCTTCATAATCTTCCTAGCTCTGGTCTGGCACCGCGTGCTGTAGATGTCCTGCATGGTAGGGAGCTCGGTGTGGATGTTATGTTCACCAGGAAGTGATGCTACCCGTCAGGACGCTCTCAATGGTGCAGGTGTAGAAAGTCTTAGTTTAAAGTAGTTTAAAGTCCCTTAAGCGTCTCAGATGGTACAGACACTGCCGGGCCTTCTTCACCAGGGTGTTGGTATGACAGGACCAAGAAAGGTCCTGTGTGATGTGAACACCTAGGAACTGTCCACTCTCTCCACTGGAGTCCCGCTAATATTCAGTCCAGCTGATGTCCAGCCAAAGTTCTCATAAGGTTGAGGAAATATGATCATATAACCCCAATCTTATCGTCCCTACACTGGCTACCTGTTAAGTTTCGAATCGACTACAATCTACTGCTTCTTACATATAAAACACTAAATGGTTATGCTTCCATGTATCTCTCCAGTCTTTTAACACGCTACAATCCGTCACGCTCCTTTAGATCTCAAAACTCTGGACTTCTAGTAGTTCCTAGAATAGCAAAGTCCACTAAAGGCGGTAGATTAGGGGTGTCAAACTCTGGCCCGCGGTGTAATTATATTTGGCCCGCGAGATCATATCAAATGTGTGTTAGAGCTGGCCCACCAGTATATAGCGCATACACCGCTAATACTACAAATCCCTGAATGCTTTGTTAGTGTGTTGGGCATTAGTCTAGACCGTCAAAGCGCCCCCCTCCTTTTCTGTTCACAATCCATGCTACCAGTATCCTTGAACAAACTTAATCCACCCCTCCCCAAAAATGGCCAAATGAAAGATGGAAAACAGGAGCTTTCAAGACAGGTGGGAAGCAGATTATCTGTTTACGAATGTAAAGGACAGACCTGTTTGTCTTGTGTGTGTAACGAAAAAATATAACATAAGAAGAGACTATGAAAAGAAACACCACGAAAAGTACAAGTACCTGGACATAAAGCACAAGTTCCAGAAGGTAAAGGAGATGAAAAAAAATCTGGTTTTACAGCAGACTATGTTCACAAAAGCAAAATCACAAAGTAAGGCTGCTGTAAAGGCTAGTTTTACTGTGGTAGCAGAGATTGCTAAATCAGACCGGCCCTTTAATGAGGGAGAGTTTGTCAAAAAGTGCATGGTCAAAGTTTGTGACATCGTGTGCCCAGAAAAAAGCAAGCATTTTTAAATGTGAGCCTGAGCAGAAACACCATAGCTGAGCGTACATGTGAGCTCACCACCAATCTACATGAACAGCTGATGAAAATGGGAAAAGATTTTATTGCATACTCCCTTGCTGTGGATGAGAGCAGCGACACATCAGATACTGCCCAGCTGTCAATCTTCATCCGTGGAGTGGACTCGAGTCTGTGTGTTACAGAGGAACTTTTGGTATTAAAATCAATGCATCGCACAACCACTGGAAAAGAAATCTTTGAAGAGGTATGCAAATGTGTAAATGAAATGAGGCTACCTTGGAATAAACTTGTGGGACTGATGACAGATGGTCGCGATGTGCAGTCAAAAGAGTGGGCTGGTGGGCAGGATTTGGGAGAAGATGCAGGAGAAACATGCAGGTAAGCTTACAGTTTATCACTGCATCATACACCAGGAAACGTTGTGTAGCAAAGAACTGAAAATGAACATGTTATGAGCACCATAACACGAGTAGTTAACTTCATAAGAGCCAAAGGTTTGAATCACCGCCAGTTCAAGTCTTTTCTGGAGGAGTTTGGTTCTGAATACACAGACGTGCCCTATCACACAGATGTGAGATAGCTATGCCGAGATATGTACTGAACAGATGTTATGAGCTGCGTGCGAAAATCGGTCAGTTTGTGGAAAGCAAAGGAAAAGACACAACAGAGCTCAGGGATAAAAAGTTTCTGTGTGAGTTGGCATTTCTTTGTGCCATCCTGAACAGAGGTGGGAAGTAACGGAGTACAAATACGTCGTTACTGTACTTAAGTAGATTTTTCTGGTATCAGTACTTTACTCCACTATTTATTTTTCAGACAACTTTTTACTTTTACTCATTACATTTTTATTTTCAGACAACTTTTTACTTTTACTCATTACATTTTTACACAAATATCTGTACTTTTACTTCTTACATTTTCAAAACAGGCTCGTTACTTTAGTTTTAATCCATTGATTTGATGAAATATATATTTTTTATTTTCACTGCATGCTGATTTCAGCCGAACAACCGATTTCCTGTTACTGCGCGTCTTTTTCAATCCGCTGGTGTATAAAGTCCTGACTCTCACTCTTTATGAAGATAAGAATCAGCAGGCAGAAGGCAGTAAGAAGTTTGGGGTTAACGTGGATGAGACAGAGTGATGAGAACATGACTGAGAACAGACACATTCATGATCATCATCTTTTCTCTGCTTGTGTTCTATATGTGGATCTTCAGCCTGGACACATTCATTATGTAACAACATTTTTATTTAGTTTTGTATTTATATATATATATATATATATATATATATATATATATATATATATATATATATATTTGGCTGTCAAAATGTAAATTATTGTAAACGGCATTAGATGTTAACACGCTATCAATTCAGCCCACATTTCTGTTTTTACCATTTTTATTTAAAAAAAAATGTAAATACCTAAATAAATAACTAAATATAAAAGGGGCGAAATTAAAACCTTCAGCACAACATACACTTATTCACGACGTCCCTTCTTTACTTAGATATAAAATAAATAAATAAACTCCACCGACAAATATTTTTGAACAGTAAACTTTTGTTTTATTTATGCGCCAAGTCTCAAATCAAACACCAAATCCGCCATGTTTTACACAATTAGTACTGTGTACCTGTACTATGCAATGACAATAAAGTTCTATCTATCTATCTATCTATCTATCTATCTATCAAATATTAATATGATGTGAGATCCAGTTAACAGCTAATACAGGTAGAAGTAATAACTACTTTTTACTTAAGTACATGTCAGAGCCAAGACTTCTTTACTTTCACTTGAGTAAAAAGGTATAATCAGTACTTCAACTTTTACCCGAGTATTTTAAAACATGAGTATCTCTACTTCTACTTAAGTAATGGATGTGTGTACTTTTGCTTTTTTAAATGACTTTATTGAATAAATCAAATCCACAATATATACATCTTGTATCACATAAGACAATGGAACATTTCCAGTACATATGTAAACAGTGAGAAATAGTGTTGACATGCAAAACAATTTGACAAGTGAGTACATACTAGGAAAAATAATATCATATCATTTCATACACAAATCTTAACATGAAAGTGGAGAAAAAGTATAAACAATCTTAAATTTACAAAAACTTAATAGTCTTTCAGGCTCCTCGTGAGCACACATTTTCTACATTACAGTTGAGTGTCTCTGTGTATATATATATATATATATATATATATATATATATATATATATATATATATAAACACATATATACACCTACGTACAAATCTATATACACATACCTATAAACATACACGAGTACATACCTATTCATATGTATCTATACTTTCCTCATTCACATGTTTAACAAGTACCAAGGATGTTTCATTCTAGGTCTTCTATCTATTGTCCTTTGTCTCTTTAATTCACACACAATCTGTTTAAAAACACTCTCAGCGGGAATATGGCACTGATTGATAATAATCATGCATCGTGTTTTCCATATTTTATAATTTACAATACATATCACCATCCAAAAAATTCCTTTGTTTTTTTGTCCAGATCTTTTTCAAAAATGCTGTACCTAATAGTTTTCTCATCTATATGGATATTCAATCCAGTTTTCACAATTTTTTGCCATATCTCCTCTGAGCGTGGACAGTGTATAAGGAGGTGATCGACGGTTTCATCCTCAGTACAATTGTTTATCGGACATTCTTTAGTTGTTACAAAACAGCTCCATTTCACAACGCAGCGTACTGCTAGCCTGCCTACACTTATTAACCACGCCACATCACGCACATTTTCTGAGATATTTTGTGTATTAACGTTCTAAATGCACTGTTCGCTTTCTGCCGTGTTAAGATATTTGTGTTTGTATAACCCGCCGTGTTCATGTTCAGTAATTTTTTTATAGATGTTTTTGCTGGATGAGTTTATCCAGTCTCTATTTAAATGTTCATATTTAAATATTTGATCCCCATATGTTAATTTATAGAATGGTATATATTGTCTTCCTTTTCCCCTCTTTTTTAGCCAAGATTTCTTTTCCCCTATCCAATCTGCGTCCCTGTTTATTGCCTGTGTTACATTTTACAGAAAGCTATTAATAATTTATTGCAGAGCTCAATTGCATTAAGGCCTCCTAGTTCCTTTGGTTTAAACAAAGGTTTTCTTGTCGTCACTTCTCTGTTATTTCCCCAGATAAATCTTACACAGATCTTATTCCGTTTTGTAATGCATTTTTTTGCTGGGTGGAAAGATAGTAGTTAAAAATAGGAGTTTAGGTAAAATATATGTTTTAATAACTTGAATTCTAGTTTTATAATTAAATATTTTCCAAATTTCGGTTTCATATTTAATTTCCTCTTCTTTTCTTCTTGTCAACACACTTACTGTTTTTAATCACAATTCCTAGCAATTTAATCTCTTGTTTTACTTCTATATTTATTGGTGGAGCAGGGCCAGTATCCATCCAGACTGCCTCTGTCTTATTTTGATTTAGTTTGGCACCAGAGATCTCTTCGTATTCTCTGAATATTTTATTTATTCTATCCAACTCATTTTGGTTCTTTACAAAAACTGTTATATCATTGGCGTAATCTGTAATTTTATTGGTTTTCCCGCTTTTCGTTTTTACTCCCTCCATATTTGATTCTCTTTTAATCTTGTTTAAGAGCGGGCTAATCGCTATAACATACAGAGCCGCGCTTAACGGACATCCCTGTTTTACACCTCTATTTATCTCAAAAGCCCATTTACATTTATTCGGACACTAGATTTGTCAGCCCGCTTGAGCACTGCAGGCATTACCGCCTCAATCACCGAGGAAACGCCCCCTCCCAACCAGTTGCACGGAAATGGCGTCTAATTTTCTGGCACTTATAAGGACGCCTGAATCCTCCAGACAGTGCTAGATTGTCTTTAGGCTTGCCCTGATCACGCTCCAGCATATTCTCTGTTTTGTTTGTTCTTTTGTTTCTGACCTGACCATTCTGTCCTCCGGTTTCCGGTTTGGCTCGGCTCGCGCTGAACGCGCTCCGGTTTCCGGCTCGGCTCGGCTCGGCTCGGCTCGGCTCTGTTCTGCTAGCGCTGAACGCGCTCCGGTTTCCGCCTCGGCTCTGCTCTGCTCGCGCTGAACGCGCTCCGGTTTCCGCCTCGGCTCTGCTCTGCTCGCGCTGAACGCGCTCCGGTTTCCGCCTCGCCTCGGCTCTGCTCGCGCTGAACGCGCTCCGGTTTCCGCCTCGGCTCTGCTCGCGCTGAACGCGCTCCGGTTTCCGGCTCGGCTCTGCTCTGCTCGCGCTGAACGCGCGTTTCGGTTTCCGGCTCGCGCTGAACGCGCCCCGACTTCCGGCCGGCATCATCACCCTCCGCGGACTCGACCCCTGAATCGACTCCCGATTCAGCTCTGCACAGCTTTTCTCCCCTGCTCTTTTTGCATCTGCCTTGGATCCTATAACTTGAACTTTCTGACAAGATTTCTTATACAGAATTTTAATCATGTTAATATATCTTTCTGGAAACCAATAGTGTTTCATTGTTTTCCATAGGTATTCTCTTGATATTAAGTCAAATGCTTTTTTTTTTTGGTCTAAACGTACTATAAAGATTTTTTTTATCCGGGGCATTTATAATTAGTTCTCTAACTCTACACAAGTTATCCCACATATAACGACCTTTTATTGCGCAGGTCTGTTCTTTGTCTATTTTTTTTGTCTAAAGTAGAATTCATTCTGTTCACTAGTACCTTAGCAAGGATATTTTAGTCTATATTCATAAGACTAATTTGTCTCCAGTTATCCAGTTCACATCTGTCTCCTTTCTTGTATATTAAAGTTATAATACTTTTGTACAAGGAATCGGGAAAAGTTCCCATTTGTATCCCTCATTGTACATGTCAGTTAATATGTCTACTATTTCTGTCATACATGTTTTGTAGAGTTCTGCAGGTATCCCGTCAGGTCCGGGACTTTTTCCATCGTTTAGTTGTGAAATAGCGTCAATGACTTCTTGTGTCTCAACTGGATCCTCTAAGGGTAGTTGATAGGAGTCCTTCTGAACATTACAGGATCCCAAAAAAGTGTTAATTTTATCTGTTTCAATGTATATTTTTGATGTAGCTTTTAAGAATTTCCTCCGTATTAAGCCTCTTATCCTTTTTCATTTTCGATAATGTTCCCGTCGCTATCCTTTATACCTTTTAATTGAGTGACTGTCTCTACATTTCTTTAGGAGTCTTATAATGCTCTGTGGGTTTCCGGTAAATGTCGTCTCGACACCAGCATGCAGCTGAGCTTTTTTAAAGACTTGGTCATTAAATTGATTTAACTCCGATTTTATTTTATGTAGATTTTCGTTGTCCTTGATGGTTTTTTATTTTCTTAGCTTGTAATTCTACATATTGAGCCAAAAGCTGCCTATATTTCTCGTTATCTTGTTGATTAATTGTTTTGCTTTTTTTTTTTTTAAGGTAGTCTGTTATTTGTTTTTTAAATACTTCCCACATTTGAGTTTGTTTTTGTTAAAATCCTTAATTCTTTAAATCGTCTAATCTCTTCCATTAGTTCATTTACCACTTCACTGTTTTTGAGGCATGTTGTATTGAGTTTCCAAACCCTACTCATGACTTCAAGATCTAAAAGTATTCTTACACATACTGCCAAGTGATCAGATTCTAAAAGGTATTCGGTTCTATATTGTATAACCTTTATTTTATTTGAAACGTATATCCTTTCTATTCTCGTTTTTGTTTTTGAGTCAAACCTGGTGAATCCGTAATCGTCAGGGAATTTTTCCCTAAAAGTATCTTTCATTTTGCATGTGTCGGTTACTGTTTTTAGGAAATTCCTTTCTCTACTTATGGTTGTTTTGTGTGATGGAATTTTGTCTTTTTCACTTGTAATTGTGTTAAAGTCACCACATATTATGACGTTATACCCAACATTTACAATTTCATATAGTTTATGAAAGATTCTTATTTTCCCGGCTCTATCTGGAGGAGTGTAGACATTGATTATTCTTAACTTTAGATTTTTATACCAGCAGTCTACCAAAAAGTCTACCAGGTATTATTTCCCGATGTAAAATAACTTCTGCTTTCTCCCTAAAAAATATACCCACTCCATCAGCTCGATCTTTGCCTATAGATATAATCATTTCTCCATTTATTTTTAACACTATCGATATCTGGCTGACTAGTTAGCCTTAGTTCTTGTGCACAAATTGTCACACTTTTTTCCCATAAGAGAGGTCATTTTACTTTCTCTGTTCTTCATTGATTGTATTCCTCTTACGTTGATTGAAACAATATTTAGTGACATAATAAAAATAAAGAATGTAGTCATCAAAAAACGGTGACGGTGATGTCCTTTTTCGCCTTTTTGGGTTAGCGACAACTGTTGTATCAATATTGTCTGTGTTTATAGTTAAAACTTCATACCTGTTAGTAGAGTTGAAGCTCAAAGCGTCTGTTGAAACCGTTGGAAGGTCTGGTAACGTGTCTATTAGTTGGTTCATGCGTGGAGGTTGTCCCATCTATGTTGTGTTTTCCTTTATCTTTCTCTCCGTCTAATTTTAAAGGTTCTGGTAGCGGGATATATTCATCTTCATAGCTACTGGAAGATGTATTGCTTATTTAACTTGTATTATCCGTGTCACTGTTGCTGGATCGGCTGTCCTCTTTACCCCATTCCCCTGCTGTTCCCTGTGTCTGTTCATCTGGTATGTCGTCCTCGGCTTGCTTGGCGGTATTTGGGTCGTTTTCCTGTTGTCCCGCTGTGTCTTGTCGTGGTCCCTCCTTAGGCAGTCCTCTTGTTCGGTTACTGTAAGAGTTTGGGCAGCCGAAGTATGAGTGCCTTGTTCCACCGCACAGATTACAGATCCCGTCATTAGTACACTCTTTGCCTTTGTGGCCTCAGCTGCCACATTTCCAGCATTTTTGTTTATCACAGTCCTTGGCCTGGTACTCTGTTGAGTTGCAAATAAAGCACCTTTGGATCTGACCAGGATAGTTTATTGAGCCGATGCCGATGTGCTAAACCTGCAGCTTCAGGGGCGGGGCCACGTCATAACAGACATGTACACTGCAGTGAGGGCTTTTAAAACCAAGTTGTGCCTGTGGGAGCCTCAGATGCTGCAAGGAAACTTCAGTCATTTTTCATGCTGCCAAACAATAAAAGAGCAGATCTCTCCCACCATGTTGCCTAGTGCACAGTTTTTGATAAACTCGGCGTACTCAGCGCTGAATTTACCCGCCGATGTGCTGACTTTGAAGCCCAGAAATACAGATTTGAACTACTCAGTAATCTGTTTGTGGTTGACATGGAAAGCGCACCAACCAACCTTCAAATGCAGCTGATTGAATTCCAGTGTGATGACACGCTCAAGTCAAAGTACGACTCTGCACAGCACAGTTTCCATGTTTCCTCCCCGACACACTGCTCCAACTCCGTGCCCAAGCTGCTCAAACGCTCTCTATGTTCAGCAGCACATATCTGTGTGAGCAACTGTTCTCTTTATTGAAGATGAACAAAACACCACTCAGGAGTCGTCTTACTGATGAACATCTTCACTCAATCCTGAGGATTTCTTCAGCTCAGAGCCTAAACCCAGACATTGATGCACTTGTATCTAAGAAGAGATGCAGGTATCTGGCTTCAACCAATCAGAGTAAATCAGAGTGTAGCAAACTGAGCTTGAATGAATGTTATCTTTATGCATGGACTGTTCATAGTTAAAAGATATTTAATTTTTAATTTTTAAGATATTATTATTATTTTTGGTTGTTTTGTTGTTGGCCAGTGAAAAAAAAGTTTTATATAATAAAGGAATTTAAAAAGGCTATAAATGGAGAGAGAAATAAACAAATACTACTGATGTGTGTTTTATTTCAAAATAAAATTTTCATGTGTTTATAATATCAAACTTTGGTTGTTCCAGATTCAATGTTTACGCAAAACTAAAGTTTGTTTCCATATGAAAAGGTTTAACATTACACATCTGGAGAGAGTCGCCAGAGTCGCCACGGCTGCTCATCAGGGATAAATACACACCATTCACCTTGACTGTTGATTTCTGTAAAGCTGCTTTAAGACAATGCCTGTTGTGAAAAGCACTATAGAAATAAACTTGACTGGACTCAATCTTCTTCTTCTTCTTTCGGCTTCTCCCATTAGGGGTTGCCACAGCGGATCATCTGTCTCCATACCCCTCTCCTCCACATCTGCCTCTTTCAACCCAACTACCTGCATGTCTTCCCTCACCACATCAATAAACCTCTTCCTTGGCCTTCCTCTTTTCCTCCTTCCTTGTGGCTCCATCCTCAGCACCTCCCTCATCTTTTCTCCAAAACGTCCTACATGCGCTGACCCTCTAATAAACTAATTTCTAATCCTGTCCATCGTCGTCACGCTCAATGAAAACCTTAACATCTTCAGCTCTGCTACCTCCAGCTCCAACTCCTGTCTTTTACTCAATGCCACTGTCTCTAAACCAAACATCATGTCTCACCACAGTCCTATAAACTTTCCCTTTCACTCTCACAGACACTCTTCTATCACAAATCACTCCTGCTATCACTATCACAAAAGTCATCTTTGCAAGGTGGCAAAGATGACTTTTGTTGATACATTCATTTGCTTGATAACAGCCAAAACGTCTTATTATTTTAATAGGCTGATGAAATGTAAGAATTTGACTCACTTTACACTTTAAGGAAGAAAATAGCTTTAAGTAAAATCAATTTAAACTTAGAGGAAACTATTAATTACTGTCACTATTGTGCACTGACACAATAAAAAAATAGAAATAATTAATAAAAAAATTTAATTAGTTAGTTGTCCACGGCAGTCCTTTAGGTAACAGCATAACATCACATTTAGCAAAATATCTTCTAATTATCGTTATCAATAAATCACATATAATTATCGAGATATTTTTTGTCAATATCGTGCATCCCTAGTTGCCAGTAAATCATCTCGTCTCAGTCACACTGCTGTCACATGCTCACGCTGATTGTGTGACTGACTGCATTTACAAACCCGATTCCTAAAAAGTTGTCAGACTGTACAAATTGTGAATAAAAACAGAATGCAATGATGTGGAAGTTTCAAATGTTTATATTTTATTCAGAATACAACATAGATGACATATTAAATGTTTTAACTGAGAAAATGTATAAGTTTAAGGTAAAAATAAGTTGATTCTAAATTTCATGGCATCAACACATGGGACAAGGCCATGTTTACCACTGTGTGGCGTCTCCTCTTCTTTTTTATAACAGTCTGCAAACGTCTGGGGACTGAGGAGACAAGTTGCTCAAGTTTAGGAATAGGAATGTTGCCCCATTCTTGTCTAATACAGGCTTCTAGTTGCTCAACTGTCTCAGGTCTTCTTTGTCGCATTTTCCTCTTTATGATGCGCCAAATGTTCTCTATGGGTAAGAGATCTGGACTGCAGGCTGCCCATTTCAGTACCCGGATCCTTCTTCTACACAGCCATGATGTTGTAATTGATGCAGTATGTGGTCTGGCATTGTCATGTTGGAAAATGCAAGGTCTTCCCTGAAAGAGACGACGTATGGATGGGAGCATATGTTGTTCTAGAACTTGGATATACCTTTCAGCATCGATGGTGCCTTTCCAGATGTGTAAGCTGTAAAGATCACAGGCATCCAGTATGGTTTTCTGGCCCTGACCCTTACACACAGAGATTGTTCCAGATTCTCTGAATCATTGGATGATATTATGCACTGTAGATGATGATAACTTCAAACTCTTTGCAATTTTTCTCTGAGAAACTCCTTTCTGATTTTGCTCCACTATTTTTCACCGCAGCATTGGGGGAATTGGTGATCCTCTGCCCATGTTGAGTTCTGAGAGACACTGCCACTCAGAGGTTTTTTTATACCCAATCATGTTGCCAATTGACCTTATAAATTGCAAATTGGTCCTCCAGCTGTTCCTTATATGTACATTTAACTTTTCTGGCCTCTTATTGCTACCTGTACCAACTTTTTTAATGTGTAGCTCTCATAAAATCCAAAATGAGCCAATATTTGGCATGACATTTCAAAATGTCTCACTTTCAACATTTGATATTTTATCAATATTCTATTGTGAATAAAATATAAGTTTATGAGATTTGTAAATTATTGCATTCCTTTTTTATTCACAATTTGTACAGTGTCCCAACTTTTTTGGAATCGGGTTTGTAATCCTCAATGCCAATATTTGAATTAGATGCCTGGAAGCAAAAGATTTTCTGCTCTTTTTTTGCTGATGTTGCAAATTTGAGCATGTGCCATGAGAGATAGAACTCTCTCTCTCTGGGTGGTCTCTGCTGCCATCTACTGTTACAGAACTCTCAGTGCAACTTACTTCCTTTGCACACACAGTGTCAGACTGCACATTTCATGACAACATACACATCACATTACACGGTCATGATGTTTACAGGACCAGATAGGGATTTTGAAGGTGTCTACAAGAACAGAAAGGGATTTTTTTAGTACAGATTTCAGGCTAAAATAGAGAGGTAATTCTTGAAAAATGTGTATTGGGCAAATGAGGCTGCTTCTGTGTCTATTTCTAACTCTCCCTCACGGGAACAAATTTGTGTATCGACAGGCAACTGTCTTTTCTTTTTTTTTTTTTCATGGTGATTCACATAAAACAGCAGTTAACTCCATTGCACCAGTTCTGAAAACAGCTGAGCTCATTCCAAATTCACACAGTTTGGGGTCCAAATGGTCTAATTGTTAGAGACAGATAGGGAAGTCACCAGGACAATGTAGGATTAAGGAAAGATGCTGTACACTTGCTAGTCCATCCAAAATCTGATCTAGATTCTGATCAGAATCTGATCTAATCTCATAGATTATGACAATGATCTGCTTTGCAGTCACTCTTTATAGGACACAGTGGCACTGCTGATAAGGGACTAAAGGCCAGCCTTTCCCAATTACATTTTGCATAAACATGTCACACATCTGTATTAGCCAAATAGGGTCAAACAAATGTAAAATATTTATTTTTCTAATTTCTAAAAATGTTTTATTTAATTAATTAATTTCATTTGTGCCACTTTAATTTATTATGCAATTTATTTTATTATTTATTCTCTTATTTATTTGATTTTTTACAAAATATTCTAAAATATTATTTTATATATAATTTTTCCAAGCAGGCATTTTATTTTAATTCCTTTCAAAAATGTAAACTGTTGCTGTTCACAAATGTTTATAATAATAAACTGCGTTAATAATAATAATGATAATTAAAAAAAAACGACAAGCAATTTTATGTTTTGCATTTCTTCCCCCAATCGTACTGAAAATTGTACCGTGACTTAAAAACCGAGGTACGTACCGAGCCGTGAATTTTGTGCACAGTTACACTGCTACCATGCAGAGAATCTGCAAACACAACAATCTCTCCTTTCTGTGCAGCATTGAATATCACGCTAACTCTTTTTCCAATGTAATTCAGTTTTATTTTATTTCTATTGCACTTTCAGCAACAGCCATTGTACCAAATCAGATTTTGCAGAAATAAATAGATTACAAATATAAATTTGAAATGTAGAAATTAGTCTCTATAAGTTTATCCATAATACACAAGGTAGTGGCAAGAAAAATCTCCCTGAGATGGTATGAGGAAGGAACCTTTAGAGGAACCAGACTTAAAAGCAAACCTATCCACTAAACTGTAGACATAAACCACTGTAGCAGACCAATACCAAGTTTAACATTGCTCAGTCACTTAATAGATCTTTAGTCTTTTCATATGGAAATATCCTCATCCACAGCAGTGGGTTGTCTCCATTTAAAAATAATTCCTTCCAGAGTTAGGGCTTCAAGAAGATTCCAGAAAGAACAAACAGACAGAAAGGATCACTGGAACCTCAGGACCATGTTGAACTAGGAGGTGGAGCAAACATCCCAGTTCCCCAAAACACTCTAACCATAATTCCTCCAGATCTGCTCCTTTACCTAAGAAACACAAAGTGCGTGATTAAACAAATATGTTGACTGAAAGCTTAACTTAACCTGTATCTTTTGATCAAAGAAGGTGTGGTGGATCATAATTGACCAAAATTTCTATCAGGTACTGTGGCATGAGACGGTTTATTAATATTAATGCCATTAAAATCTACATGACCTTCAAATGAAATACTGGAGTCAATAATTACACTAAGGTCTTTTCCTCCTGCACATAGTAAGACAAAAAGACTATCCAGGGTAGACATGGGTTTCTATGGGTAGACATGGGTTTTATGGGTTTTATGGGTAGACATGGGTTTTTATGTGTAGGTATGGGTTTTTATCTAGCACATGCTGATGTTTGGAAATCAGGGCAACAGATGGCCGATATATGAAGACCTTGTTTTTTTTTTGTATGAAGACGTTGAAACTTCTCTCAGCCTGGCTTCCACTACTCTTTCCCATAACTTCATGGTGTGACTGATCAACTTAGTTACTGCAGGTCTGCACATCTCCCTTATGCTTAAAGATCGGTACCAGCACACTCCTTCTCCATTCCTCAGGCATCCTCTCACCTTCCAGAATCTTGTTAAACAATCTGGTTAAAAACTCCACTGCCATCTCGCTTAAACATCTCCATGCTTCTACCGGTATGTCATCTGGTCCAACCGACTTTCCACTCTTTATCCTCTTAAACACTGCTCTCACTTCCTCCTTACTAATCCTATCCACTTCCTGCTTCACCAACTCCACATCATCCAACCTCTCATTTTCCTCATTCATCAGCTGCTCAAAATACTCCCTCCATCATCTCAACACACTCTCCTCACTAGTCAACACATTTCCATCTCCATCCTTTATTGCTCTAACTTGCAACACATCCTTTCCAGCTCGGTCCCTCTGCCTGGCCAATCGGTATAAATCCTTTTCTCCTTCCTTAGTGTCCAACCTCTCATACAGCTCCTCATATGCCTTTTCCTTGGCTTTCGCCACATCCCTCTTACCCTGCTGTTGCATCTCCTTGTACTCCCGCCTACTTTTCTCATCACCCTGTCGATCCCAATTTTGTTAACCTCTTTTCCCTTATGCTCTCCTGCACTTCCTCATTTCACCACCATGTCTCTCTCTTCCTTTCTATTTCCAGATGTCACACCAAGTACTTTTCTAGCTGCCTCCCTCATCACTCCTGCAGTAGTTTCCCAATCATCCAGCACCTCTTCACCACCACCGAGCCTCTGTCTGACCTCTTCCCTGAACCTCACACTACACTCTTCCTCCTTCAGTTTCCACCATCTTATTCTTCTTTCAGTCCTCACTCTCCTCCTCCTCTTCTTCGCCTCCAAAACCATCCTACAGACCACCATCCGATGCTGTCTAGCTACACTGTCCCCTGCCAACACCTTACAGTCTCCAATCTCCTTCAGGTTGCATCTCCTACATAGAACATAATCCACCTGTGTGCACCTTCCTCCACTCTTATACGTCACCCTATGATCCTCCTTCTTCTTAAAATACGTGTTCACCACTGCCATTTCCATCCTTTTAGCAAAATCTACCACCATCTGCCCTTCCACATTCCTCTCCTTTAGGCCATACCTACCCATAACCTCCTCATCACCTCTGTTTCCTTCACCTACATGTCCATTAAAGTCTGCACCAATCACCAATCGTTATTTCCTCTATTCATCTCATTTACTCCAGAATTTTTCCTTCTCCTCCATCTCACAGCTGACTTGTGAAGCATAGGCACTGATGACATTTATCATCATCCCTTCAACTTCCAGCTTCACGATCATCACGCTATCAGAAACTCTCTTCACCTCCACTACACTCTTACTTTACTCTTCTTTCAGAATCACCCCTACACCATTTCTCTTTCCATCCACACCATGATAGAACAGTTTAAACCCACATCCAATGTTCATGGTCTTACTCCCTTTCATCATATCAGCTACCTCTCTCCCTTTAGAATCTGTATGTATTATATGCTGTATAATAATGATGGTTTCTACAGCTGTGGCATCATATTGATGTTATTAAGTAGATGATTGGGACTGAAGGCAGATGATTGGGTGTGAAATGCACGACCCGCCACTGTAAAGAGACAATCAATAACACTGTGCAGATCTATTATGTATTTTTTTATTTATGTACAAAAATAATAAACAAAAAATCTATTAAACATTATTCAATGTAATCATTTTTCTTGACTTTATGTGAGAACAAATAAAGCTGATCTGCTTCAGGCACTTAGGGACGGCTGGAGGAACAGGCTTTGTGAGGTCTTTCTTCCATGATTGTAAAGCGTTCAGAGCGACTTTGGGGTTGCTGGGTGCCAAATCATGAGTGGCATAAACCACTGCGAGCTGCACCTCCCACGGCAAATCTGCACACAAAATCCATCATAACATTAGGACTTGCTAAAGAACTTTCCTGTTGATAGAGAACTAAAAATCAGAGAATAAAGATAAAGATTGATAAAGGACTTGTTTAATTGATCCTTTAATGATACCTTTTTGTCCCCTGAACTCAGTTATGCTTTTCACCAGATCCTCCACTGATGCTGCCACGTTCTCCTTAAGGCCATTTTGGCCAAGTCGCCCTGATTGAGATGGACAAAGAAGATGCGTGAAAAACAGAAGAATCCAGAAATATTGTGAGATAATGCTCTAAAACAGGATTTACAGGAAACTTACCAAGTAGCCTGAATATTGCTGCTACAGAGACGTTTCTGAACTGTGTTTCCTCTGTTTGTGTTTGTTTCAGCCAAGTGTTCAAGATGAGCCAAACACTTTTTCTGATAAATAAAACATTGGACATATTAAGTGTTTTTGTGGCGGTAATAAAGTACCATCAATTGTAAGTTTATGCAACAAGAATGGAAAATTAGCAGTATTTGGGACAAACACTGTCTCATATGAGTCTCACATTTGCCGGTTTGCAATTTATTAAATGTTCAAAAAACTAGAAAGATGAGAATTAAACATGTTGAAGCACTTTAACATTCAGTACCGTATAACATGGGAGACGGTCCAAATCCAGCCCAGTTGTGCACAGAGAAGGTCCAGGCTGAATACGTAGTCCCAGGCAGCAGGACAGAGATCATCACCATACCAACTGCTCTTCTGGAAAGTCAGACTTTTGTCTTTCAGAAGAGCCTTCAGTGTGCTGGTGATGGCTCTGTAGGTGTCTCCAGGAGGCTCCTGGCAGAAAATACATCATTTATTTAAAAACCAGATCAATGAAACAATGTTTACAATAATATGATCATAACTGAAAGATCACAAACAATCACAAGTGCAGATGATTGAAATAGTGAGGTAGAGCTCTAACTGTGCATTCTGCTCTTTTTATAACCTCCATTTATTACTCTTATGTAAGGAGGAGTCCTAGAAAATAACCTCCAAATGACTCCAAGATTTAAATACACGTGCAAAATAGCACGTTACTAAAGGGTTTATGTATCAGACAGTAGCAGAGGTAAATAATGATCTAGAATAGTACATGAGTGTGTAGTTTGAGCCACAGATTTAGTTTGTTTATTCAGTAGTGAGCACAGTGTCACATGGATCTATATCACTTCCTTTATTAGTATATTATGAAATACAGATTTATTAGACTGCATGTTTATTGCACTGATCTGATCATTTTGTCATAAACAGCATCATTAACGCTGGAGTTAAGTGCAGTTTCTGCTGGTTATCAGCGTTTACTCACACTAATAAAAAGACTAAAATAGTGATGTCCTGTAACACTTTAAGCTTGAATTCTCTAAGAAAGAAATTAAATATTTATTGATTTAATTCAACATGAATTTATAATGAATTTGCTCCATAGATGGCGTGGACATTGGAAATGAAAAGTAGATTAAGAATGCAGTAAAACACATGAAAAGTCCAGTTGAAAAATAATGTTTAATGACTGTTCTGATAACTGTTGTGATGAGAATCAGCTACTTACTGTATCCCAGTGCAGAAACTTGCTGAGCAAATAATACATCTTTCCGTATGCCTTCATTTTGCACACGATGTGAATGGCTCTGCATAAAGGGCTGTTACAGGAGAAAACACTTGGCCATGCTGTCACCATGACCATTATCAGTTTTGGGGCTTGAGAAAAGTCTGCAAAGGAAACAAAATGATACCACAGATTTAAAATACACTGTATAGGAAGAAATACAAAACCAAAACAGATCACAATTGGCTTCTTTTTGTAAATATATAATGAAATGTCAATATAATCTCACCTTCTTTGAGAAATCTGTGGCGAGGGCATGTGCTTTATGAGAGTCTCCTCTTTTGACACAAACCCACATAAACCCTACAGAGAGACTGCAGGAGTTCATGTCCCATAGACTCTTTCTCCGCCTTGATCTTCTCCAAAACCGCTTTCAGAAACGTCTCTGCCAACGACTAAATGAGACGGAAGAAAAAAATCAACCAACATCCGACTAAATCAAACATGTTTTCAAGTCATGTATTTAATACAAATATTAGGAGTTAAGACTTGACTGTAGATTAGGTTTAGGAAAACTACTAGACTTTGCATAAACCAAAACCTGGAGTAAACATTTTTACATGATAAATCATATCTACTGTTCAATTTCAGAACATCAGGACCAGTGAATTATGGATTGACTTTTAAAATGAGAAAACTCAAATCCACAGCTAAAGAATTGAATGCACACTAAATAAAACAGAAGATAATAACTGACCTCGTTCACACAAAACTTGGAAATGACAGATTTTTCTTCATCTGTCAGTGAAGGAAGTTCACATTTCCCTTTAAGTAGTGCATCAATCCAGTTTGGAGCTAAAAGATCATCACAGGAATCCTGCAGTGTTTTTAATGCACTACTGATGAGGGATTGTTTTGTGTGTTCAGCATCAAGTCGAGGCTTTTTAGCAGCACTGGGTGGTGGCATGTCTGATGCAGCTCTCTTTGTTCTAATATGAACAAAATGTAATCAAATTATTTGTATCACATGACACAGACAATTCTACAGTATAGATAATACATTGGGAATGTGATATTACAGGAAAATAATCAGTATAAATAAAGTAAAAACAGTAATAGAAACTTACTTGTTTGTGTTGGTGTCCTGCATCTTCAAAATGTTTGTATATAAAGTATATTTTTATGAAATATTTCAAAAAGTATCCACAAGCAGTCTTAAATGTCCTGTCGCCAGAAAAAGAGATTGTTTGTGTACTGGTTTCCATGGAAACGGGGCGTGGCTTTGTGACGAGTACTTCTTTTTTGGTCTCTATTGATTGGGTGCATAGTGGAAAATTGATGCACCAATCAGGGACGTGGACGCTACCAAAGAGGCGGAGTTTCTAGGATCAACGGGGTCATCGTTGTAAAAGTGATGGGAAGATCGGATTATTTTAGTGACTCGGTTCTTTAAATCTCATTCATGAAAATTAGCGAATCTTTTTTGAGTCATTTAGTTCATCTACATAACCGAAGGAGATTTTGCGATGCTTTGTTCACGCGCGTCCAGTAGAAAATGAACGAATCACTCTTTGAGACGAATCGTTCTTCTGAGTCACATTAAAGACTCGTTCAGAATCAAGGAATCGTTCATAACCGACTCATCACTACTCTGCATCATCAGTAATGAGCTCCGGGAGAAACTCCGTGTTCCAGGTGGAGGATGAAGACCCTCTGCCGGGATGGAGCGACTGTAAGACCCCTGTAACGGTGACTTTCTAGTCTTTATGGGTTTTATTCTCTTTGCAACACCGAGTCCCACACTTTGAGAACCACTGAGCTAGGCTAACTAGCCGGCTAACTAATCTTAGCTTCAATAGGTTTCATCCTCAGGTTAATTATTCTACATTTAGTGAGTTATGAATAAATTATAAATATCTTAATAAAGAATAATAGAATGTATTCGTCTTTGGGTCAATTTGTGTCAAATATTCTAAGAAACTAGTTAACACAAAAACAGCGCTAGCAAACCCGGCTAGCATGAGGCTAATGAAGAAACAAGCATTGAAAACAAGCATTTGAACGTAGTAAAGCCGCAGTAAATCACGATTGAGAACAGATAAGTTACTGTTGTAGACTGTCCCAAAGTTACAAACAAACAGTTTACACAATAACACTTCATTAAACTACACTATTTTCACATGATGAGGATAACAGCATTCACTAACAACCAATTTCATTATCGATTCGATTAGTTGTTGCAGCTCTAATAATAAATAATAAACTCAGTGTTTCAAAGAGAATAAAAACCCATAAAGTTTGGAAACTCACTGTTCCAGCAGTCGTACAGTCGCTCTATTAAACATTTTTCTACTATTGAACATCAGGTAGCTGGTAAGTGTGTAAGTAGTAGTAGAATATAGTAGACCCTTTAGACCAGGGGGTCCAAACCTTTTTTTTTCTACTAAAGTCCTGTATTAGATCTGTTTAATATGAATTGTGTGTTGACACGACGTCTCTCCTGAAGGTTGTCAGTTACAAGACGGAGACAAAAGAGTTTGAATGCGTCCAATATAAATCTCAAGAGGCGGCAAATTTGGCAAAAGAGAATCTTGACTGCAAACTTTTTACCAGCTATAAAGTGTAATCTATTAATATAAAGGGTGGGTTTGGTCATATGAGGGGATTTCAGTCAGCATCAGGGGGGAATTTTGCTGGTGTCGGCATAAAGACTAACAGCAGTGTGTAAGAGCAGTGTCTCTGTTGTGTTACAGCTCCATCAACACTTTAAACTCGTAAGGAGCGCGAGACTGACAGGAACCACCACATCCAGAGTCCACCCACATCCAGCTCAAGTTCCAGCTGTGGAGGAGAAACCAGCTGCAGCTCAAGTTCCAGCTGTGGAGGAGAAACCAGCTGCAGCTCAAGTTCCAGCTGTGGAGGAGAAACCAGCTGCAGCTTAAGTTCCAGCTGTGGAGGAGAAACCAGCACAAGTTCAAAATTCAGTTAAAGCTCCTTCAGCATCTGTGAGTGAATTCCAGATCTACAAGGACACAACATTAACCACACACACACACACACACACACACACACACACACACTATAACTATATTTAGTAGTTATATTTGGTGCTGCAGCTATCGATTATTTTAGTAATCGAGTAATCGGATAAGAAGCATTTTTTCTTTGTTAATGAGCGACACTAAATATACAAGAGAAAATAAGACGGATCTTTTAAAATGAACAATTAATTTGCTTCCTTTTTAGAAAAATCAATTTTTATTGCTGAAAATGCAGTCTGTGAAAACTAAACCCATTTAGATCATTTAAGTGCATTTTATTTGCAATATATAAATAAAAAATCATAAATAAACTCTGACTTTATTTCTCGTAAACATCCAAAATTTCTGGTGCCTCCACCAGTAACCATGTTGTGGGTCTGAAGTTTGAAGCTGTTGGTGTGTGAACGAGGCTCCTCTGCTTCATCTGTCTTGTTCCTTCTCACAATCTTTGAGTGGAAACTGGTGTACACACATTTTCAGCTCTGTTTTGAGTGTAGCAGATTTGGTGGTGTCGCCACAATGAACACATTGTCATCATCTCAGTACGTCACTGCAATAGCTGTCCTCACCCAACGTGGGCCACGAACCCACGACCCTGAAATTAAGAGTCACATGTCACATGGGCCTCATGCAAAACACACGCCGGCTACTGACTGCTGGTTTAGAGCCAAACGCAATTTATCCAATCCACCAAAGGAGATGTTGATGAAAGATCTCTGTTGTGCTGTTGGTAAGCGTGTTCTGCTGTTAGCCAGAATGTTGCTCCTGTTAAAAAGCTCAGGGCTTAAAAAGGACAGGAACTGCTGCTGTGATGGGCGAGATATTAAGTCAAGTCCAGTCAAGTTTATTTCTATAGCGCTTTTCACAACAGACATTGTCTCAAAGCAGCTTTACAGAAATCAACAGTTAAGGTGAATGGTGTGTATTTATCCCTGATGAGCAGCCATGGTGACTGTGGCAAAGAAAAACCTTGAGAGGAACCAGACTCAAAGGGGAACCCATCCTCATTTGGGTGACATCAAGAGTTTAATCATAAATCTTTCAACAATACAGAACACTGGAGAGTGAGAACTAACATGAGCACTGGAGTATAAGATCATAAGTAATGTTCTTTCTACAGTCTTTGGTATAAAAGTAGGAGCTACTGAGCTCAACATTTGTGATCATCACAGATCCAGCATCAGCTTCTCCATGCCAGAACCTTTAAACACTCCAGGAGTTCCAATGTCAAAACTCCACACATGTAGTGGGATCCAATTGGCACTGGTACGTCTCTAGATGGTTTGGGATGTTTGCGAGTTCGGCATCTACTTCTTCAAAGGTCCATATTCAATTCAATTAAATTCATTTGTACAGTGGAACCCGGTTATGTCGATGTCCTAGGGGGTTGCCAAAAAGCATCGAGATAACCGATGATCGAGATAAACGAAAATCAAAATGGCGGCAATATATTAACGTGCTTGAAATTTCTTTATGTACATGATGTGCGTTAATAAATGAGAATGTGCATGCACGTGTTTTTGGAGGTTTTTTTTACACAACAGCGTTGCTGCGATTTGTTTAATTAAGGCATGCTATAAAAATACATACAGTACATGTTTGTTAACTGTCAGGAATCATCATCCCCAGCTCCTATTTAAACTTAGTCCTGAGTCTACTAAAAGTAGTCCTGAGTCAGTGTAGGAGACTGTTGACATTAACTACAGTCCAATCCATCCTCAAAGCGCCCGTTCTTACTCCAGAATTTTATGGAACCACCCAAGGCATTGATGAGACCCATAATCTGCCCGTAATCTTCATGAGGTGGGACGTGACTGGAGCTGGCCAAACCTCAGGGTGTCTCGGGATGGGGAGAGAAAGAGAAGCAGTGGAGAGAAATTAGCGTAGCTGCTGTTCATGATATTAACAGCACAAGTTGATAATGTGGATGTGATCAGATATTCTGGAGCACAAGCTTATGATGTAAGAGGTAGGTTATGTGTAGGCTTTGCTAAAAAATATACATTTTTAATCTACACTTAAACTGGGAGAGTGTGTCTGAACACTGTCAGGAAGACTATTCCAGAGTTTAGGAGCTAAATGTGAGGATGATCTACCACCTTTAGTGGTCGGTTATGGCTTTGTGTGTTTTTTTTTTTCTCCGCTGTGAATTAATTTATTTGTGTATTTGTTTGTATTATTTCAACGTACACAAGAAGAAAACAAAATGGCTTTTTTTGTAAAGTTTAAATAACATTGGATTTTTCTTTCTTTCTTAAATTTCAGCAGTTTTTATTTCTTCTCATGTCATTCATTTTTTCTTTGCATGTGAATGTGAATGAAAATAAATCACTTGTGTGATGTAATATTTTTGCTGGAAATTGCAATAAAGTGCTTAAAATGTATGCATGTTTTTCTTAATGTACTTATTTAACTTTAACACTTATTTTATCAAAAGTCTCTTTTTCATTATATAGGACACATGGTTTGTATTAATGTTTTATATATATATTGTATTTTACTTAATAATAATAATAATAATAATAATAATAATGGGTTCAGCAGGTTCACAGAATAATTCACGAGTCACTGTTCTATTAACAATAAAACATTTTATTTTTAATTACTGAAAATGCTACAAAAATGTCACATGATAAATTATAATAATGCAAACACACAAAGATACAAATACTATTTCTAAATGATGTATATATTAGTAAGGGGTATATAACAATAAATATAAACATTTATGATTAAAAAGTTCCAAAGTTGGTTTAAAAAACAACCTAATAATAAACAATAGATAAAAATAATTAATCCATAAAAGTAGAATCATAACAACTATATAATATTAGCAAACAATATTTATAAACTGTAAAATAATATCAAGTCTCTGAGTGACTCAAAACACCAGGAAGAAATGGTTAAAGGAGCAGAACTGGAAGAAACAGCAGGACTGGATGCAGATGAATCAGTGGCTGAAGGAGATGGACTTTGACTACCAGCCTGTAAAGACACATATTGTATATTATAATTTAAACATAATAATGATGATAATAATGATATATGAAGGTCTTTTTAAATGACATGAATCTGCATTGGTACATTTACATTAGGTTTGGCTGCTGAATTGTTGCTGAAGGATCCACCAAACCCTGACTTTGTAAAGTAAAAAAAAAAAAAAGGCGACAGAACAGACTGACATTCATGTAAAATCATACATGTGCTGGAAATGTAAAGATCTGATTTCCCTTTTGAAGAAAACAAATAATCTTCTATCCAATAAAAGGCAATATGACTATAAAAGGCTTTGGGGACGTTCCAGAGATAATTGTGTGTGGAGTAAATACTGAAATCTGAAAATAATGAATGAGCAGTGATAATGTAAGTGCAGGCTGTATAATGGTGGGGGTGGAGGTAGAGGGCGCTACAGCAGTAGGAGTGGAGTAAAGCAGGTGGAACACTTACGACCTGGTAAAAGAACAATAAAGAGTGTGGAAAACAGGTTTTATTTAACTTTTAGTCTTGGTATTTTTTACAGATCTAAATAAAAAGAAAGATTTAAAAAAATCTAACATTCAGACATTAATATGTTTAATCCACAATCATCTCTGTACACTAGTGAGAGTCTGAGGGCAGAAGTGAAGTGATACAAACATCTATTAATATAAAACACTAACATTAAAATTAGTAATAAATCCTCCATAAAGCCAAAACTCAATTTAAAAAAAATACACATTTATTGTAATTCTTTTTCTTGCTTGCAGTGTTTTATATGAGTTACACAGGTCATAAATAAAAACTGCTTAAAATTTTAAAGCTTTAAAAAGAAATGAAAAAAAAAAACTTTTACAATGATCTCAGTGGTTCCTCTATTTAATAACTGGATGAGACATGGGTGTAGAGAAAGCAAACATTGTTCTATATGATTAGGGATGTAAACATCACTTTATTGAGATTTGGTAAATAAAAATAAATATTGCAACAACTATTTCTGCATCCCACAGCAGAGGACATTTAAAGCACATGAGTTTGGTCACAAATATAGTTGTGCAGGTTCACAGTGACGTGACATGAAAGAGATGAAAGAGTGCTGCCATCCTCTACCGTCCCAGACAAAACGTCCACTCATCATCCTCTGCCGCCCCAGACGAGACGTCCACCCATCCCCCTCTACCGCCCCAGACGAGACGTCCACCCATCCTCCTCTACCGCCACAGACGAGACGTCCACCCATCCTCCTCTACCACCCCAGACGAGACGTCCACCCATCCTCCTCTACCGCCCCAGGCAGGCGTCCACCCATCCTCCTCTACCGCCACAGGCAGACGTCCACTCATCCTCCTCTACCGCAGCAGGCAGGCGTCCACTCATCCTCCTCTACCGCCGCAGACAAGACGTCCACTCATCCTCCTCTACCGCCACAGACGAGACGCCCACTCATCCTCCTCTACCGCAGCAGGCAGGCGTCCACTCATCCTCCTCTACCGCCACAGACGAGACGTCCACTCATCCTCCTCTACCGCCGCAGACAAGACGTCCACTCATCATCCTCTACCGCCGCAGACGAGACGTCCACTCATCCTCCTCTACCGCCACAGACTTGAAACTGACTTAAACACAAAGTAATTTTTAAACACTACTTTATTAATATCAGACCAGCACAAACTGAATATATCACAAGGATTTCTGAAATAAATAACAAAACAAGCTGAATAATATATTCACAATTAAAAACTAAAGTGGCTTCTGCTGTTGTGTTGAGCTCTTAAACATGTTCCTTTTAAAGCTTAAGTATAAAAACTATCAACAATGTAGAACAGAACACCGGGTTAGCTTCTAGCTTCGTCGAGGCATGGAGTTTCTGGAGGAGCTTCGACAGATTGGAGTTGCTGTTTATCGCAGTAGATATGAGCTTCGAACCAGAAAGACACAGCTTACATTTAACTAAAAAGTTTTTGTCTTCAACTAAAGTGAAATAATGAGCATATTTCCACTTTGAGAAACTCGTCTTGCTCTCGCCTTGACTCTACATTACTGCCGCACAGACCTGAATAAACGGAGACACGCCCACAGTGCGTCTTCTTTGTGTTTACAGTGGTTCATCCACCAATCCTACAATGCGTCTCTGCTGTAAACAGGTTAGACTGTAGTCTACACTTCAGCCGAAATTAATCCCTTTTAAAAAAGTAACTGCGTTACAGTAACACGTTACTGCCCAACACTGCTCGTGCCATTGGCTGAGTGCTTTCATGGAACAGGGTGGAACAGACTACGTGCCGGCGAGCTCAGTCGCTAGAGCATGAGACTCTTAATCTCAGGGTCGAGGGTTTGAGCCCCATGTTGGATGTGGGGCTCAAACTACAATAATGAACTCAACAGAAGAAGCAGCAGCAACTGCACTATAGACACTCTGGAGTTGACATATGGTAAGAAGTCTTTAATGCTGCACACAGAAACCTTGTTAGATTTCAAAACCAACACCTTCACCACTTGGGCATTACATTAAGTCTCATTGAAAAGTCATCATGTTAGATTTTTTGCCTCACCTGAATACCGCACTTCCTAAATATTCTGAATGAATGTTCTGAATGTCCTTCATAACATGTCTGATCTTAACCGAGTGACAAAAATAGAAACAAATTCACCTTATCAGCTAATTAGCTTTCAGCAGTTCTTAAAACTAGGCACTGACACTGACTTCAATAAAAAAAGATTGTGCTGCTGTCATCAAATTCATAATTCTGGATTGCATTTTGTAAAAGACACTCTGGAACAGAGATTCAAAACTGTGCATGTAGTGAATATTGTTTGTTTTCCAATTTGCACATGTTTTCTCAAAATTATAAAATGCTGGGTAGTTTAAAACCCAGTAATTTTACACCTTTTCTTCTTCTTTTTCTGTGTCTTTGATCTATGAGTCTGTCATGGGAAAGGAATAGAGGACACATTGCCACCTAATGGACACTCGTGTAATTAACCCATTTATAAAAATACATTTCTGTAGTAAATCTGTCTGAAAAGTGCAACACCTCAGAGCTCTGCAACATGTTGTTCTATAGACACCGTATTGTTCCTGTTGGCGTGTAGTTCCTTGTGTATGATGTACAGGGTTCCTACAGGTTTCTTCAAGTTAAATTCAAGACTTTTTAAGACCCCGCAGGAACCCTGTATTTAAGACTTCGTGGCAACAACGTCCAAAAAGTTTAAAAAGATCTTTCTGAACCTTTTGGATCTTGTAGAAAGCACAAGACGAATCATGTTTCCTAAAGAGGTAATGTGAGTTCTAATGTTCTTCCTCTTCGTCCCAGCAAAACAACTTTCACCTCAAGTAAACCAGATAATGTTTGTTTCCAACGTTTTTCTATGCATGAAACACTTCTGTACATTGTTCACTTCACACAGTAAAGACTTAACAAGAAACCACTATCACACATTGATGAAACGCTGTGAGCAGGATTCAAACCTGCGTGGGGAAACACCATTAGATTTCAAGTCCAACACCCTCACCACTCGGCATCACAGCAGTGATGAAGTTTGCTGATGTCTTGACTTGTCTACAATTTCCTGAGATTTAATTGAGAATTGAACAGTGTCTCTGGCAGACTTTGGCACTTTTCTCACCATTAAACACAAGACAGTTTGAGTTCCATTGAGTTTTACTGCTCAGCACAGCACAATTCTTAAAGTACAAAAGAAGTGCAGATAATCCAGTTTCCAACATGCTGCTGCTTTCATGGAACAGGGCAGAACAGGCAGCGTTCCCGGCGAGTTCAGTCAGTAGAGCTGTAGTTCCACACAAAGGTTGTGATTATAAAAAACCTAACAGGAGAATGTGTGCCTGTAAGTAAACTCTGAGCATGTGTACACACATCCTGGAGACACAGAAGGTGAAAAGGGGAAATAGCGCCACAGATGGTGAGGTGATGAACTGAAGTCAGATTGTAAGAAGTAAAGACGCTGCAGAATGAAAAATGGAGGAAAGAGGAGAAAACAGTGAGAAGTGAGGAGAAGATTCATTAACTAAAATACTCAGATAATAAAATAATCGATAGCTGCAGCCCCAAATATAACTACTAAATACAGTTATTGTTGTGTGTGTGTGTGTGTGTGTGTGTGTGTGTGTGTGTTGTTAATATTGTGTCCTTGTAGATCTGGAATTCACTCACAGATGCTGAAGGAGCTTTAACTGAATTTTAAACTTGTGCTGGTTTCACCTCCACAGCTGGAACTTGAGCTGCAGCTGGTTTCTCCTCCACAGCTGGAACTTGAGCTGCAGCTGGTTTCTCCTCCACAGCTGGAACTTGAGCTGCAGCTGGTTTCTCCTCCACAGCTGGAACTTGAGCTGGATGTGGGTGGACTCTGGATGTGGTGGTTCCTCTCAGTCTCGTGCTCCTTATGAGATTAAAGTGTTGATGGAGCTGTAACACAACAGAGACACTGCTCTTACACACTGCTGTTAGTCTTTATGCCGACACCAGCAAAATTCCCCCCTGATGCTGACTGAAATCCCCTCATATGACCAAACCCACCCTTTATATTAATAGATTACACTTTATAGCTGGTAAAAAGTTTGCAGTCAAGATTCTCTTTTGCCAAATTTTCCGCCTCTTGAGATTTAAATTGGACGAATACAAACTCTTTTGTCTCCGTCTTGTAACCGACAACCTTCAGGAGAGACGTCGTGTCAACACACAATTCATATTAAACAGATCTAATACAGGACTTTAGTAGGAAAAAAAAAAGTTTGGACCCCCCTGGTGTAAAGGGTCTACTATATTCTACTACTACTTACACACTTACCAGCTACCTGATGTTCAATAGTAGAAAAATGTTTAATAGAGCGACTGTACGACTGCTGGAACAGTGAGTTTCCAAACTTTATGGGTTTTTATTCTCTTTGAAACACTGAGTTTATTATTTATTATTAGAGCTGCAACAACTAATCGAATCGATAATGAAATTGGTTGTTAGTGAATGCTGTTATCCTCATCATGTGAAAATAGTGCAGTTTAATGAAGTGTTATTGTGTAAACTGTTTGTTTGTAACTTCGGGACAGTCTACAACAGTAACTTATCTGTTCTCAATCGTGATTTACTGCGGCTTTACTACGTTCAAATGCTTGTTTTCAATGCTTGTTTCTTCATTAGCCTCATGCTAGCCGGGTTTGCTAGCGCTGTTTTTGTGTTAACTAGTTTCTTAGAATATTTGACACAAATTGACCCAAAGACGAATACATTCTATTATTCTTTATTAAGATATTTATAATTTATTTATAACTCACTAAATGTAGAATAATTAACCTGAGGATGAAACCTATTGAAGCTAAGATTAGTTAGCCGGCTAGTTAGCCTAGCTCAGTGGTTCTCAAAGTGTGGGACTCGGTGTTGCAAAGAGAATAAAACCCATAAAGACTAGAAAGTCACCGTTACAGGGGTCTTACAGTCGCTCCATCCCGGCAGAGGGTCTTCATCCTCCACCTGGAACACGGAGTTTCTCCCGGAGCTCATTACTGATGATGCAGAGTAGTGATGAGTCGGTTATGAACGATTCCTTGATTCTGAACGAGTCTTTAATGTGACTCAGAAGAACGATTCCTCTCAAAGAGTGATTCGTTCATTTTCTACTGGACGCGCGTGAGCAAAGCATCGCAAAATCTCCGTAGGTTATGTAGATGAACTAAATGACTCAAAAAAGATTCGCTAATTTTCATGAATGAGATTCAAAGAACCGAGTCACTAAAATGATCCGATCTTCCCATCACTTTTACAGCGATGACCCCGTTGATCCTAGAAGCTCCGCCTCTCTGGTAGCGTCCGCGGCTCTGATTGGTGCATCAATTTTCCACTACGCACGCAATCAATAGAGACCAAAAAAGAAGTTCTCGTCATAAAGCCACGCCCCATTTCCATGGAAACCAGTACACAAACAATCTTTTTTTCTGGCGAAAGGACATTTAAGACTGCTTGTGGATACTTTTTGAAATATTTCATAAAAATATACTTTATATACAAACATTTTGAAGATGCAGGACACCAACACAAACAAGTAAGTTTCTATTACTGTTTTTACTTTATTTATACTGATTATTTTCCTGTAATATCACATTCCCAGTGTATTATCTATACTGTAGAATTGTCTGTGTCATGTGATTTGATCACATTTTGTTCATATTAGAACAAAGAGAGCTGCATCAGACATGCCACCACCCAGTGCTGCTAAAAAGCCTCGACTTGATGCTGAACACACAAAACAATCCCTCATCAGTAGTGCATTAAAAACACTGCAGGATTCCTGTGATGATCTTTTATCTCCAAACTGGATTGATGCACTACTTAAAGGGAAATGTGAACTTCCTTCACTGACAGATGAAGAAAAATCTGTCATTTCCAAGTTTTGTGTGAACGAGGTCAGTTATTATCTTCTGTTTTATTAGTGTGCATTCAATTCTTTAGCTGTGGATTTGAGTTTTCTCATTTTAAAAGTCAATCCATAATTCACTGGTCCTGATGTTCTGAAATTGAACAGTAGATATGATTTATCATGTAAAATGTTTACTCAGGTTTTGGTTTATGCAAAGTCTAGTAGTTTTCCTAAACCTAATCTACAGTCAAGTCTTAACTCCCTAATATTTGTATTAAATACATGACTTGAAAACATGTTTGATTTAGTCGGATGTTGGTTGATTTTTTTCTTCCGTCTCATTTAGTCGTTGGCAGAGACGTTTCTGAAAGCGGTTTTGGAGAAGATCAAGGCGGAGAAAGAGTCTATGGGACATGAACTCCTGCAGTCTCTCTGTAGGGTTTATGTGGGTTTGTGTCAAAAAAGAGGAGACTCTCATAAAGCACATGCCCTCGCCTACAGATTTCTCAAAGAAGGTGAGATTATATTGACATTTCATTATATATTTACAAAAAAAAGTGATTTAAAGAAGCCAATTGTGATCTGTTTTGGTTTTGTATTTCTTCCTATACAGTGTATTTTAAATCTGTGGTATCATTTTGTTTCCTTTGCAGACTTTTCTCAAGCCCCAAAACTGATAATGGTCATGGTGACAGCATGGCCAAGTGTTTTCTCCTGTAACAGCCCTTTATGCAGAGCCATTCACATCGTGTGCAAAATGAAGGCATACGGAAAGATGTATTATTTGCTCAGCAAGTTTCTGCACTGGGATACAGTAAGTAGCTGATTCTCATCACAACAGTTATCAGAACAGTCATTAAACATTATTTTTCAACTGGACTTTTCATGTGTTTTACTGCATTCTTAATCTACTTTTCATTTCCAATGTCCACGTCATCTATGGAGCAAATTCATTATAAATTCATGTTGAATTAAATCAATAAATATTTAATTTCTTTCTTAGAGAATTCAAGCTTAAAGTGTTACAGGACATCACTATTTTAGTCTTTTTATTAGTGTGAGTAAACGCTGATAACCAGCAGAAACTGCACTTAACTCCAGCGTTAATGATGCTGTTTATGACAAAATGATCAGATCAGTGCAATAAACATGCAGTCTAATAAATCTGTATTTCATAATATACTAATAAAGGAAGTGATATAGATCCATGTGACACTGTGCTCACTACTGAATAAACAAACTAAATCTGTGCCTCAAATTACACACTCATGTACTATTCTAGATCATTATTTACCTCTGCTACTGTCTGATACATAAACCCTTTAGTAACGTGCTATTTTGCACGTGTATTTAAATCTTGGAGTCATTTGGAGGTTATTTTCTAGGACTCCTCCTTACATAAGAGTAATAAATGGAGGTTATAAAAAGAGCAGAATGCACAGTTACAGCTCTACCTCACTATTTCAATCATCTGCACTTGTGATTGTTTGTGATCTTTCAGTTATGATCATATTATTGTAAACATTGTTTCATTGATCTGGTTTTTAAATAAATGATGTATTTTCTGCCAGGAGCCTCCTGGAGACACCTACAGAGCCATCACCAGCACACTGAAGGCTCTTCTGAAAGACAAAAGTCTGACTTTCCAGAAAAGCAGTTGGTATGGTGATGATCTCTGTCCTGCTGCCTGGGACTACGTATTCAGCCTGGACCTTCTCTGTGCACAACTGGGCTGGATTTGGACCGTCTCCCATGTTATACGGTACTGAATGTTAAAGTGCTTCAACATGTTTAATTCTCATCTTTCTAGTTTTTTGAACATTTAATAAATTGCAAACCGGCAAATGTGAGACTCATATGAGACAGTGTTTGTCCCAAATACTGCAAATTTTCCCATTCTTGTTGCATAAACTTACAATTGATGGTATTCTATTACTGCCACAAAAACACTTAATATGTCCAATGTTTTATTTATCAGAAAAAGTGTTTGGCTCATCTTGAACACTTGGCTGAAACAAACACAAACAGAGGAAACACAGTTCAGAAACGTCTCTGTAGCAGCAATATTCAGGCTACTTGGTAAGTTTCCTGTAAATCCTGTTTTAGAGCATTATCTCACATTATTTCTGGATTCTTCTGTTTTCACGCATCTTCTTTGTCCATCTCAATCAGGGCGACTTGGCCAAAATGGCCTTAAGGAGAACGTGGCAGCATCGGTGGAGGATCTGGTGAAAAGCATAACTGAGTTCAGGGGACAAAAAGGTATCACTAAAGGATCAATTAAACAAGTCCTTTATCAATCTTTATCTTTATTCTCTGATTTTTAGTTCTCTATCAACAGGAAAGTTCTTTAGCAAGTCCTAATGTTATGATGGATTTTGTGTGCAGATTTGCCGTGGGAGGTGCAGCTCGCAGTGGTTTATGCCACTCATGATTTGGCACCCAGCAACCCCAAAGTCGCTCTGAACGCTTTACAATCATGGAAGAAAGACCTCACAAAGCCTGTTCCTCCAGCCGTCCCCAAGTGCCTGAAGCAGATCAGCTTTATTTGTTCTCACATAAAGTCAAGAAAAATGATTACATTAAATAATGTTTAATAAATTTTTATTTTTATATTTTTGTACATAAATAAATAAAATACATAATAGATCTGCACAGTGTTATTGATTGTCTCTTTACAGTGGTGGGTCGTGCATTTCACACCCAATCATCTGCCTTCAGTCCCAATCATCCACTTAATAACATCAATATGATGCCACAGCTGTAGAAACCATCATTATTATACAGCATATAATACATGCAGTATAACAGAGCGCATACAGATTCTTGTGCATTTTCCCTGCATTACAGTTTTCCTGGTGTTTTGAAATTAAATCAATTTGTGTTTTTGCACAGATTCTACAAAGAAAATGCAAAAGTATAAATGGCTCATGAAAAAGCTTAATAACTTTGGGTTGACCTTTATATAATGTCCTTTATACTGAAAAAACTTTCAAAATGAACGCTTTAATAACACATTCCCCCACATTCATTTTAACAGCACAAATTTAATTAATGAGCAATTAATGCAGCACACATTTCTCCATTTTTATTAAAAATATAAATAAATAAATATTATAAAAAAGAGGTGAAATGAAAAACCTTTATCACAACACACATTTATTCACAACATCCTTTCTTTTACTCAGATATTGTTAGATTTTTATCATCATTGTTGGAGAGGTTTTCTATACAAGCTACGATGCCTGTGGTGTCTTTTCTGATCAGGGAAGAATCACACAGCACACAGAATGGTGCATATGTTCTTCTTCAGTTTAATGCAGTTAACAGACAAGTATACATACACACTGGAAAAAAAACAGAGCTAAATCTGTTCCTTATTGGGTAAAAAAAAACATAGTAATCAGAGATGTGTGAACCCAGACAAAGACTTTCTGTGTACCTGACATACTCACATCATAAAGATCCTATAAACACTGAACATAAAACATAGGAATGTGTTTAGAGAACCAGAGTGGGGCCGATCTTAATACTCACAGATATGAAAAAAATAAAAAATCTCCAGTGAAAAATCAATTTTCATCACTAAACAAGGACCAACACAGCCCTTTATGCAGAGCCGTTCAAACTGTGTTCAAAATGAAGGCAAAGGAAAAGGAATTTGCTATAGAGCCAGGAAATGAAACACCAGTGGAAGGTTGAAAAAGCCACACCATAACAAGAAACAGGTTGATGTGTTTCTCAAATTTTCTTAAAGTCTGTTACACCAAACCATAAACAATCAGACAGTGTCATGTTACGCTTTCAGGCTGCACAAACCTCAACTTTCTATTACAATATGATGAATTTCTTTCAACTATGGTGATGGTTGGATGCTGGTTTGTGTTGGTTGAACACTGGTTTGTGATAGTTGGATGATGGTTTGTGATGGTTGGATGCTGGTTTTATTTGTATTGCGCTTTTAACAATGAACATTGTCTCAAAGCAGCTTCACACAGATAATGTGGTGATAAAAAGTGAATAGGTTCTTGTTCTAAGTAAGTTTGTCCCTGATGAGTGAGCCGGTGGCGACTGTGGCAAGGAAAAACTCTCTGAGATGTCGATAGGAAGAAACCTTAAGAGGAACCAGAGTCAAGAGGGAACCCATCTTTATCTGGGTTGCACCGAATGTCCATCTATAGCAGATACACAATGCCGCAGGGCACAGTGATGATGACCAGAAGCAAAAAGTAGTCCCGAGTCGATGTAGCAGACTGTCGACACCAACCACAGTCCAATCCATCCTCAAAAGCGCCCGCTTTTACTCCGAAATATTACGGAACCACCCAAGGCGTCGATGAGAAACCGTCCCAAGCTGCACAGAGCGGCCTCCAGCCGAAGAGAACACCATTCATGCCCGGACGAAGTGGGAAGATCCACGGAGGGGAGAGGGGCAGGAACAGTGGTCTTTGGAGCCTCAGGAGCATGTTTAACTCAACAAAGAGAGAGTAAGAGAGAGAGAGAGAGAGAGAGAGAGAGAGAGAGAGAGAAGAGGATGACAGGAAGAGAAGGATATGGATTATTAAATGTTTTTATTGCTGTATGAAAATTAATATCACTGTGCAGTTTTGACTCTGGCAAGACTCGCTATGGCAGCATAACTAAAAGGGAGAACCAGAAGGTAATACAGACATGAGGGATCTCTGGGATAAGAGACGACCCACCACACCACCGTCAACAAACCTGTGTGAACATGTGAGAGTGAGGGGACGACAGCATACAAATATACCAGTTTACCAAACACTCTATATCCATGCTCCCTCCAGATCTGAGCCTTTACCTAAGAAAAAATCTGATTAAAGGCTTGACTAAATAAATGTGTTTTTAACCTCGACTTGAACACTGAGACTGTGTCTGAGTCCCGAACACTTATTGGAAGGTTGTTCCATAACTGTGGGGCTTTATAAGAGAAAGATACACACCATTTACCCTGACTGTTGATTTCTGTAAAGCTACTTTGAGACAATGTCTGTTGTGAAAAGCGCTATAGAAATAAACTTGACTTGACAAGGTCTTTAACAGCCGTACATGCTAAAACAGAAACACCATCCAGAGATGCTACGTAATTGGAAAGTTTGCTTCTAGCTGCATGTGGTCCTAGTAAAAGTACTTCCGTCTTATCTGAGTTGAGCAGATATACCAGGTGCTGTAAGCTTTTTTCTTTGCTTATATGCAAAATTTAATCTACTGTGGTGGATAAAGTATTATAAAAGTTGAACTGGAATAGCAGGAAAGGCATATAAGCAAACAAACACGCTGACAAGCAAAAATAAATTGGCAATTTTGAACAGCAATTCTCGCTTATGGCCATAGCACTCTGAGAACGTGTAACCGTATGCTTCTGTGGTCTGCGTTGTGTTGAAAATGGTGATAAACGACAGGAGAACACCAGATTTGGTCTGCATAGAGAATGTATTTTTATATACAGATTGTCACAACAGTTTCAGCTCACACACCAGTAACACTCTTCCGCTCGGGAGAGAGAAGGAAAAAGCAAGCAAGGGAAGGGAAAAAGGAATGGAGGGAAAAGGCGGGAAGGGGAAGAAAAACAAAAGGATAACTAACAAACAAGGCCAAAGTAAAAACTAAATAAAATAAAAAAACCAGTAACTCCATACACACTTATACAGAGGAACATATGAAATGCAACAATATTGATTTCAAATATGGTTCGCCAATGCATACCTGCATAGAGAATGTATTTTTATATACAGATTGTCACAACAGCTTTAGCTCACACACCAGTAACACTGTCAACAAAAATAACATCCCAGAGTTCATCAATTCACATGTTCCTGTGTGTGAATTACTTTTTAACCAATGCTAGGAATTAATCTTTAGCATGGAACACAACATACCTCTTCCACTAGGGAGAGAGAAGGAAAAGACCGTTAATTAGACCCTTTTTTAAATGTATTTTACCAAACACTGATGATTTCAGCAAATATAGAACCACAGTGAATGCATAAACAAGAAAATCTAGTAAAATAAAACTATTTCAACCTTGTTACACTCACCCCCACTAATTTCACTAGATTTTGCATAACATCATGTACAACATACAAAAGAGTAATTTAAAATCAAAGAAAGAAGAGAAGAAGGAGGAAAAAAATGTATACACAAAATACTCAACTCTACAGTTAAATTACCCAGCAATCAGGTGTAACCCCTAATCATACAGACTGAAGAAAGTCCACCAAAATTAATGCTGTCCACTGAAGGGCTAGGAAAGGCAAAGGTTAGCTACTCCTTCACCCAACCACAGGAAGACATGCCATATACACATCTTATCAAAAGATCACATCCAAGATTGCATAATTGTCTATCTTAATAGACCACACACAATTGTGTATTATTATTATTTTTTTCTTTAGGAAATTAAAAGCAACAAATAATTGGCAATAAATAAAAAAAATAAAGTTATAATACACACAAAAACTATGTATAAACTCTTTGTTTCAATTTCTCTAAAAGAGATTCAAAACAAATAGGTTAGACAGTCAGAATGAGTGAATTAGACAGCTTTCCCAGTCTAACAGACTATACACAATTATACATTATCCCTCTTCAAGTAAACGAAAAAAATAAAATACATCAGTAGATACAGTAACACAGAACAATAACAATAAAAACAGTAGTACCAAAGTAACCATTTACCCAGAACTCACAGCACCATTTTGTTTTTCCCCAAAAATATTCCTAACAAATTGATTAGACAGTCTGAATGAGCCTATTTAACGGCTTTACAAGTTTGCCATGTCTAGTACGAAAACCATCATTCAGATCAGGTCTTTTCACTGACAATTCAGTCTTCTCAAAGGTCGATGGTTGTACAGTAGGAGAAGGCTCATTAACAGGGTTTCCTTTGTGACCTGCCACAACCTCCATGTCATACTCCGTACACAAAATGACACCTGATGCAGAATCATCCTTATTCCCACTCCTGCATTCAGTAACATCACCATTACACTCAGTTGTTACCATGTTAACATCATTCGTCTGAGCAGTGTCTTCACACATCACATTCCGCCCATCCGACTCATTATTGTCCGCAACAGGACCTCCAGTGCTGTTAGAGAGATCAGCAACCCATCGAGTAGTCCTTTCATCTGCAAGATGCTCAAAACTACAACTCTCAAGTTCATCATCACTCAAACTGGATAACTGTTCCTCGACAGCGTCTGTATCAGGCAATGGGAGAAAGTCAACTGGCATAATCAAATTCCTATGAACAGTTTTAACAACACCAGAAGGGCTTATGAGTTTGTACGTGTTTAACAAGGGATTTTTGTTGATCACTATGTAAACTGTACTCTCCCAACGATCTGCCAGTTTCTTTTTCCCTCTTTCACCTTTGTTAGCCAACAAAACTCTTTGACCAATATCAACAGGTTGTCCCTTACTCTTCTTGTTATACACTTCTGCCTGTCTACGTTGCTGTTTTCCTGAACGTGACTGAGCAAGTTTCATAGCCTCACAGAGGTCACGCTTGAGTAACTGCACATACTTGTCAATGTCAACAGTTTCTCCATTCAAAAGTACACTTTTAAACATAAGGTCAACGGGTAGTCTCGGAGTACGGCCGTACATGAGAAAGAAAGGTGAAAAACCTGTTGTCTCATCAACTGTACAATTATGTGTGTGACTGGGTGGTAACGAAAGAAACACACACCGCAACAGAATAGTTAATTTATTGTAAAGGGTTTTATCTGACTGCTGTTTTTTACTTACAGTTTACAGCGGTCGGTGGGAACATTAGCAAAACAAAAATAAATTAAAGAGAATAAACTATTACAAAATAATGTTTTACCAAAATGCAGTGTAACAAAATCAAATCTTAACAGCGATTTACCACAGAGAAACACTGGTTAGAATCCCAGCACCAGATGCACACTCAATAAATTACACTTAAACAAACACCAAAAGACATCTTGAGTGTAAATGAGGCTGTTTGCATGTACACAATCTAAGGGATTGTTTAACAAAAACTTTTCTCACCCAATTTACTGAACACACAGGCTCAGAGAATATAACAAAACAAAAATAAGCAAGAATACGATAAAGAAAATTAAGTTCATAAAATACGGTAGTGCTATGGTACAAAAGAGATAAAAGAAACACACATACACACTGTTAATCATTAAAACAATAGGTTTAACAGTATTTATAGCACTTAAAACACTTTTAGATAATTACATAAATAATATAAGAAGCACTGAACTTACACAGAAACTTGTATTTGCATGTGACACGAGGATCACGCAGATTATACTCGAACCAATCTCATCTACAAGAGTTGCATACAAAGAAAGGTTCACACAAATAGGTCACTAGTTCCCACAGATATAAAAACAGTTATAAAGAGATATTTACCAGGAGGAACAGCACCATTTTAGAATAAATCCTACTCGATATTGAAACACACAACATGCGACTGCTCCACAGAGTTCTCCAAAAAACGGCTGTTCTATTTTTCGCGCCTGTGAAAGGGAAATCTCGCGAGCTCAGACCTGCGATCTCTTAAAGGCCCACACACGCAATTTTAGCACAGTGAACACTAAAGGCAAAAAATTATTTATACCACTGGCTACATTTGCAAAAGTCAAGGTGTTCAACATTTGCAGCCATCTGACTTTAGATCTGGGGGGCAGTGCACGAATCATGTTACCAAGAGTGCGGTTCATCCTTTCCACCTGACAATTGCCCATTGGATGGTATGGTGTGGTGTGAGTTTTGTCAATACCAGCCAACTGACACAGCTCCGCAATCAACAAACTCTCAAAATTGGCACCCTGGTCAGAGTAAATGGTAACCGGAAAACCATACACGCAAAAGAAATTGTTCCAAAGAACCCGTGCCACTTTCTTTGCGGATTGGTTAGGGCAAGGATATGCACACGCCAACTTTGTGAAATGGTCAGTGACTACTAAAACGTCAATAGTCTTATTGTTGTGGTCTTCAGCTGACCAAAAGTCTATGCAGACTAATTCAAGTGGAGACGAAGTGGTAATGGAAACTAATGAGGCCCTAGCCTCAGGAGCCTTGCTCACAATGCATCTCTTACAGTTGTGCACGTAGTCTTTAACATCTTTCTCCATTGTATTCCAATAAAACCTTTGTCTGGCCAACCCTAATGAGCGCTGCTGACCCTGATGTCCTGCATCATCATAAATGCCTTTTGTCACTGGGTGCTTGGACACACGATACACTATCCACAGACGTGTGTTCAGTTTACCCCACTGTCTCAATATCCTTAACGTCCCACGTGATGTATGAACTTTTTCACGTCTTGAGGGACGACGACCGCAGTCTATAAAAAAACTTGACCCGGCCAACAGTAAGCAGTTCAGTATGGTTGAAAACAGGAACAGGATTCTGCCCCACTGCAACAAGAGACTCTAGGTACTGCACATGTGAAATAGCTCTCACAGTACCTGCATCTTTCAAATGCTGATGTGTTTGCATGACAGCAGAAATCTCATCACTGCTCACTCGTACACTTCCTGCAATACAAACAGGTAGCATCTCGAGTCTCAAACTGAGCATTCACATCCCTAAACTCTGGTAGCGCTGCGGACAGCCGAAACATATTCTGAACATCATCCTTTTTGAAATTGGCCGCCTGCTTAAGAAGGGAGGAATATGGAGCCCTAGTCAATCTGTGCAAAATGTTAGACTGCACAAAAGGCTCTCTACTGAGAGCGTCAGCCACCACATTTTTAGTTCCTGGAATATACTGGATGTCAAAATTTAATGGTGCCAGCTGTGCCACCCAGCGCTGCTCGCAGGCATCCAACCTGGGATTGGTCAATATGTACTTCAAGGGATTGTTGTCGGTCCACACAGTGAACCTATGACCACGTAACCAATGGCTAAATTTAATACAAATCGCCATCTCCAAACGAGCCAAGCTCTCTTCTTCGGTCTTGGCAAACACCAACAAATCGTCGAGATAACACAGAAGACTTTAAAAGTTCTGGTCACAAAATATAGTCAACATCATGCGCATTAATGTGGCTGGACTATTACACAGCCCTTGCGGAAGACGATTGTATTCGTGTAGTCCAAGAGGTGACGAAAATGCTGTATACTTCCTGTCATGTTCATGTAGGGGTATGTTGTAATAGCCAGCCGTCGAGTCAATGGTGCTAAAAAACATGTTTTCCCCCAACGCAGCCAGGACGTCACTCTGATGTGGAAGCGGATGGGCGTCTTTAACAGTTCTGGCATTAAGCCATCTAAAATCCATGCAGATTCGCAGATCGCCATTTTTCTTACACACCAGAACCAAGGAAGAGGCAAATTCACTACAAGATTTGCGAATAATTTGTTTTGCCTCCATCTCATCCAAAGTCTCTTTCAGCTTATGATAATGAGCAGGCGACATTCTGCGGTATGGCAACCTAAATGGTCGTTCATCTGTTAATCTAATACGATGGCAGAAATCCCACGCCTCACCACAATCCAGATGATGTCTCGAGAAGACAGACTCACATGTCTCAATCAAATCAACAAGTTTCTCTTTACACTGTAAGGACACTTCACAATCACCAATTGGAATGGAGCTAAGCCATAGCTTTTCCAGCTTATCATTCACATCAATGATGTTACTGCATAAGCTTCTGGCAGTAAGGCTACAGCAGGAACTATTACTTTGCACTTTCCCCACATTTTGATGAACAGAAAGTGTCAGAAAACTGATCAAAGTCCTCCAAAGCAATGCAGGGGAAAACATCTGCAATTTTCGAGTTTCTACGTAATGTTATTTCTGCTGAAGTGGGATTGATAATTTTCATGGGCAGCCACCCATCTCCCCACAGTGGAGACACTATCAGCCCAACCATTATCTGTTTGTTCACACATGGGGATGCACATGGCTCAATGAGTACCGTGCTGCCAGCTAATAATATGGATAATACGGGCCTGGTTAGTACTTGGATGGGAGACCGCCTGGGAATACCAGGTGCTGTAAGCTTTAATTTTTTTTTCTTTGCTTTCATGCTTAATTTAGGGATGAACATCTACTGTGGTGGATAAAGTATTATAAAAGTTGAACTGGAATAGCAGGTAAGGCATAAAAGCAAACAAACATGCTGACAAGCAAAAATAAATTGGCAATTTAGAACATCGATTCACGCTTACGGCCATACCACTCTGAGAATGCTCGATCTCGTCTGATCTCGGAAGCTAAGCAGGGTCGGGCCTGGTTAGTACTTGGATGGGAGACCGCCTGGGAATACCAGGTGCTATAAGCTTTAATTTTTTTTTCTTTGCTTTCATGCTTAATTTAAGGATGAACATCTTCTGTGGTGGATAAAGTATTATAAAAGTTGAACTGGAATAGCAGGAAAGGCATATAAGCAAACAAACATGCTGACAAGCAAAAATAAATTGGCAATTTTGAACAGCGATTCTCGCTTACCACTCTGAGAGGCGCTAGAGAGCTGCTTTTTCGAGGTAGTGTTTGGCTGCAGTAGGTGAGAGAGGCTCACCATGCCCTGTTTTTGTTGTTGTTCTTGTCTTTATTTTGTTTAGTGTATCTTATTATTTGGTTAGTCTCATCCTCCCAGCAGCTTTGGCTGTTTGGGAGGGATTTTGGGTTAACTTTTTTTTTTTCGTTTTGTGTTTTTCTCCGTGATTTTCTTTGTTTGTAATGGACGGATCTTCGGTGACGGAAATGGCTATGGCGGAGAAGTTCACACGGTAACTGACGATGGACTGGTTAAACGACGACGAGTTGCTAAAGAAATTAACAAAAAAGCAAGAATTAGAATTGCAGATAGGATTTACCTGAAGGAAGCAACAGTGACGGTGGAGTTGGGACATTTAAACGAGATGAGAGTGTCTGACCTGCTAAGAGCAATAAAAGAGAGGATTGGTGAGGGGAAGATTCTTGCTGTGTGCCTTAAGCAAAACAAGGAGTATGAGGTCACCCTAGAACAAGAAGAAGACACAGAGTTTCTCCTGGAGGGTCTGGTGATCAATGCTAGCAACTGTGAGGTAAACAGACTGCAAAACAGAGACTATGTGGTCTCATTTATGCATCTGCCTGTCTACATTGCAGACGATAATATGTGTTAAAAAGTTGAAGGGATGGGGGGTTTTCCCTATATCAAAGATAAAAGAGAGTGTATCCGGGCAGCAACATCGAGGATGGGACAAGATTCGTGAAAACGCGATTCCTGAAAGAAGTTGCCTCTCTACCGTACAGCACGAAGATGGCAGAAGGCCCACAGTACTTCCGGGTTATGCACAGCCATCAGGTGAAGACCTGCCGGCTGTGCATGAGCCCGGATCACGTGGTGAAGGATTGCCCGGACTTCAAGTGCTTCAAATGTGAGGAGAGAGGGCACTGCGAGACTGCAATGCAGTAACGTGCCCGGATTGCAATCTGCCTCTGAACAGGTGTGAGTGTTGGATGGGAAATGAGGAGGAGGAAGGCCAGCAGGTGGATGGGCAGGTACTTAAACGGGACGGTGAGCCACGAGAGGAGGATGGAACACCACCACCAGAAGGGAAACAACAGTGGACAAGGGCGTGGAACAAGGACGACGAGAGAACAATCAGGACGATCACTTACAACAGGACAGAGGAATCTGGACCCAGCTAAGGCTGACTGAAGGTTTGCAAGATGCTTTGGACGGGGTGGAGAAGGAGGACCAAGGGAAAGAGACATCGGTAGACATTCAACAGGACGGAGACACTGGGACTCAAATGGAGTTGACGGACAGCCTGCAGATTGATCTGACCGCGATGGAATTGGACAATCCAGTATGCAAGGAACGAGAAACAGGAATGGAAGATGGAGAGGGAAAAGAAGAGGAGGAGAAACAAGCAAAACCAACAAAAAGAAGGAGGTCAGTAAAAGCAATACCCAATGTGGATGTTGCCAGAAAGAAGGTCCCTAAACAGGACATAGTGAAAACTGAGAACAGATTTGACTCGCTAAAGGACTTGGAGGAGATCAACTGAGAAAATGGGATCCTTTATTACTCTAATATGCATTATGCTGTTGAGAATTGTGACTTTTAATGCTAGAGGATTAACAGGTGTAAGGAAATTTGAGAGAGTTAAGGAAATGTGCAAAGCAGAAGATGTGATTTTGTTGCAGGAGACTAACTGGAGGGAAGGCCACATGGCAGAAATAAAGAAAAGGTGGAAAGGAGAGGTGTTGTTTAACAACGGTGATGATAGGATGGCCAGAGGGGTAGCATTTTTAACAAGGGAAAACAGTGGCGTAACATGTAAAACAGTATACAGCGATAAAGACGGGAAATGCATGGCTGTAGAAATGGAGTATGAGGAGAAAGTGGTAGTTGTGGTTAATGTTCATGCGCCAACGAAAGAAAACATAAAGAAAGAGTATTTAAGTGCCTTAAGAGCTTTTTCAAAAAATACAAAGAAATTGTTATGATGGGGGATTTTAATACCGTTTTTAGTAAGTTTGAAATGGGAGAGGGAATGGTTTTTAAAACTGAATGGAAGAAAAGCACCAACACCGTGAAAACTTCAAAGGAAAATAACAAAGGCAATTTAGCCAGATACAAAATAATCCTTTTACAAATGCACTTTAGCATCACATTGATTACAGCATAGCAGGTAACAGCCATTATATGAAATGGGTAATCATTATCATTACATGAACATATGAAATTAATTAACATGAAATAACACATGAACCACATACCCCGCTCCGCATATCAAAGGGTGCTAGAGAGTGGTAATCCAGAGAAAGCTGCCGCCATTACCTTAACTTAGACGTTGGAGAGCTAGCTAGAAACTTCATAAATAATTCTCAAATTATTTTTGCCAAACAAATCAAGCACTGAGAGGTATAACACTTCAAAGAACACCTTTAGTTGAAAGTTACAGTAATATTTTTACGATCTCTGGCTCTAAACATGTATCGTCTTGTAACATGACTTCACGTGCCTTCTATTGAACAAGTGAGAGCGTGAGCGTAAGTGTGTGCATGGAGAGATTAATCCCCCCTGCAGATAATTCAATTCAATTCAATTCATTTTTATTTGTATAGCGCTTTTAACAATAAACATTGTCTCAAAGCAGCTTTACACAGATAATGTGGTGATTAAACATAAATATGTTCTTTGTAAGTATGTTTGTCCCTGATGAGCAACTGTGGCAAGGAAAAACTCCCCGAGATGGCATAAGGAAGAAACCTTGAGAGGAACCAGACTCAAGAGGGAACCCATCCTCATCTGGGTTGCACCAAATGTCCATTTGAAGCAGATATACAATGTTGTGGGGTACAGTGATGATGATCAGAAGCAAACTGCACTCCCGAGTCAGTGCAGCAGACCGCCGACACCAACTACAGTCCAATCCGTCCTCAAAGCACCCGTTTCTACTCCGGATAGCATGATGTCAAAATAAAAGTCACATAAAATAAAAGTATGAAACAGGATAATCATAATAAAACACTGCTAGTGGTAATTTACACTCCCACCACTCACGTTATGAAGAGTGAAGACAAGGATCAACCTGGCTGAACGGCTCATACTTGAGTCCTATGTCTGTATCAGTGTTTCTAGATATGTGCAGGTGAGTCTTACTTAATAACTAAAGAGAGCAGACTAGGTCATAAGGGGTTAAAGGTGTAGACAACTAGACTGATCACTCACTCTCGAGGAGGAGAACTAGTTTCTGAATGGGCCTTTCTATAAATAAAGGTTTGGTAGGGCGATCTTGTTTTGCTGACGTTCTTTCTCCTACTAACACCTTGACGCGACGCACTAGTCCATCGCTCTCCTTTGTGGTTTCAACCACTCTTCCCAAATGCCACTGATTTCCAGGGGTGTCTTCCTTTATAATGACTAAGTCATCTACCTTAAGGTTGCGTCGAGTCGTATGCCACTTTT